>NW_019416581.1:138425-226738 GCF_000390285.2 Anoplophora glabripennis | reverse complement strand
TAAGTCCTAGGTATGCAGAACCTTTAATAAAGTTCACCTATTTTTTTATGGTGCTTTCAAAAATGCAGTAAAATACAGGGTGTTCCATTTAAAAATACATAACTTTGATATGGTACGCTTTTCCTGGACACCCTGTATATTTCAAAATATTTTTAAAATGTAACCGTAATCAACCTACACATACCCACCTAAACAGATTTCTATAACATTTGACGTTTGGTCCCTAGCGACCGAGGCGTTACTAGTGGCCCACCCTGTATAGTGAATGAAAATAGTAGGTTAGGAGAACATTATCATTTTTGCATAACGATATGCCAATTTGCCAAGTCATCCGTCAAGAAAATTATTTGATAGTGATGGTGTAATAAAAGTAGCAGTTTAATATGTCTATTTTTCGGATAACTGGTATTTTCATAAATATGCAAATGATTTAAAAATATTTCGCAAAATTTTAGACATTTCATGGACTTAAAAATCTGTGGGATCCAATGTTAACCAATTAGAGAAAACTCCTAACTCTGATAGGACTTTCAAGAAACGATTTTACTTTGGTTCGTATCTGTTTTTTATTTTTGCAACGCAACACTCAAATATTTTTCCAAGTATTGCTTTGAAATCACAAGAAAATTTACTTAAAATTTGGTTCTCTCAGACGATTTTTTGCTGTTTAGGTAGAATTATATTACAATATTATTTTTCCTCATTGTGGCTACAGATTTTATGCGACACTTTCCATTATTTGTCACAAATGGGCGCTGAAAGCCCTTTTTAGATACTATAATCATATTTTTTTATAGTGCTTCATTTCCGTAACAAAGCAGAGAAACTAAATATTGGAGTTAAATAGTTTTATTCAAATCTATTAATTGAATTAATAATTATTTTAGTTTTAAATGTTTGGGAACAAATCAAAACAAAACTTTACAACTAGCAATAAATCCCAACAATGAAACTTTATTGGCCCTTTCTCCTCAACGTATTTGATTTCTTTTTTACACTCCAAGATGGATACCGTCATCCTCCCGGCCTACTCGTTAAAACCTCTATTGTATTATTTTATTTGCCCGTTCCTCTTAGAAACGCATCATTAAAATACAAAATAAGGCCCACCAAGTCCCTTTTATTCTGGAAAATGTGATTTTTTTCGCCCCTGAGGGGAATTTTATTATGCCCTGCTACGTAAAGAGAGGCTGACGGTGACGAGTGACCTCTTGTCGGGGCACCTCGGGGCAGGCCTTTTCATGCAACAGATTCTTTAATGTTTTCATTCGGTCTATTACTACAGGACAGGCTTCGGGTGCTTTTGTTGTCTTGTCGGTCTACAAGAAACTTGACGTCTTTTGTATTTTGTTTTCTAATAAATCCATTATATTAGTCTCTCACACCACATCCGTTTCTTCGTAGTTCTTTTCCTTTCCCTCTATAATTATTTAATACCGTTGCCAGATAAACGATGTTAAAAAATGATGAGGTGACATTGGAGTATGGTGTGCCACAAGGCACATATGTTAACCTGTTTTATTTAGTATATACATTAATGATCTATTCAACCTGAAAAGTGCCGGGCAATTTTATCAGACTTGAAGATGATATAGTAGTTTTTATGAACTTTGTCAGTTTAAAAACGGTAGTTGAAAGGAGCTCATACAAATAAAGAAAAGTTTTTTGATTAGATTATAATCTCTTAATAATAAATTTTATTTACCGTTTGCTTACAATAAACAAATGCTTCAAAATTTTAACACAATATAGATCAATTACCTATAATAATTTAAAGGTGAAATTATCATACAACTATCTTTGACAAAAGAACAATAATTCACAGGTCAACATTTTATCTGACAAAATTCATCTTTTTGAGGTCGCTGAATCTGAATCCGGTGTTTATTTTTACTTTGCATGCATCCACGAGGTCATTCAAGGTCATCTCAAAGTAATTTGGGGGTTTTTTTGAGACAAAAATGCTAAGTACCATCCGAAAAATCTGAAAAATTCATATTTATGTTTTCGAGGACCCTGAATCTGAATCTGAAGTCAGTCGACCCCATTTCAAGGTTATTTGAAGGTCAAATGGTCAAAAAACCTTCAAAAAATCTGAAAAATTCATGGACATGTTTTTGAGGTCGTTGAATCCGAATCCGGTGTTTATTTTTACTTCGCATGCATCCTCGAGGTCATTCAAGGTCATCTCAATGTCATTTGAGGGTTTTTTTTACGTGGATTCTACAGTCATTTTCCAAAGAATCTTTTCTGGTATAAATTTCATTAATGCATAATATGGTAACAATCTCAATCTGCGAAATGCACAATTGTGCCACAGAACTAGAATACCTGCCTTGAGATGACCTTGAATGACCTCGAGGATGCATGCAAGGTAAAAATAAACACCGGATTCGAATTCAGCGAGTTCAAAAACATATCCATGAATTTCTTCAGATTTTTGGAAGGTTTTTTGACCGTTTGTCCTTCAAATGACCTTGAACTTGACGTGATGGGGCCTAACCGACCCGCTCATCGTAATCAGCGACCCCAAAAATCCTAGATTATCATTTTCCGATTCCCGTGCACATGCCTAGATAAAATGTTGAATCTAAAATATATGAGTCAAATACTAGATGTTGATCATATAAAGATTTTATATTATCGTTTAGTAGAATCGATGTTAGCATATGAAATTATTGCGTGGGAAATGCAGTATACAACACCTTAGTAGATAAGAAATAATTTTAAAAAGTTCTGAATAGTATATCCATAAAAGAACTCTGATGAAATTTAGAAATCCATCGGATTCAAAAGTCGATGAAAACGATGACAAGTAAATTAGTTAATATTATGATACGGCTTTTATCAACCACTTCTCAAAATTATTAATTTGTAAGAAACAGTAAAAAATGAATTTAACGATTTTACAAATTACCCATCATTTGCTTGCACACAATCTTCAGCGCGACGTATACAATTCGCTCGCACGCGTTGCAACAATGCCACGTCCTCTTGAATCATATTACAATCTTCGGCAATACGATGTCGCAGTTGGTCGATGTCAGGAACTTCCATGGAATACACAACACTTTCCCGATATCCCCACAAAAATAAGTCTAAAGGAGTGAAAACTATGTATTTTGCCCAACATTTAATAGCACGTCTTCTAATAACACCGGCAAGCGATTTTGCAAAAAATCTAGATATGAAGCACCGTCTAAGCGTCTAGGCAATTCAAATGGTCCTATTAAAGTATCATTAACGATATCGGCCCACATGTTCACTGAAAACTGTTGCTGAAAGGCACCGCGACGTATTTCGTGTGGATTTTCGACAGTCCAGTGGTGAGTGTTGTGGACGTTACATACACCATTTCGACTGAGGATTTCTTGCATGTTCCTAACCATTCGCAAAAAACCTCGGCGTAGTGAAAATCCTCAGGAGTAAGCGCTTGAACACGTTGAATATAAAATGGGTACAACTGAGCTTCTAGTAATGTCCACCACACAACAGGATGCGAAATATTGATTTGTTGTGCGATATTTCTGGTGCTACGATGCGGATCTTCTTTGACGAGATCTAAAATCATCTCCTCGACATTTAGGAAGCCTATACCGACGACATTGCAACCAGTCCGGCAATTGTTCAACAACCAATTATTCTCAAAATCCATTCCATTCTATGTCATCAAACTGTTCCCAAACCACGCTGTCAAGTCCAGCCCTGGTGAAACTCTAAGAAGTTGTTCCCCCTCTATCCCCGACCTTAAAACGAGGGCCATCTCGGAGCCATTTGGAGTGTACTTAAGAAAATGAGCATTATGTTTATGTTTTTGAAATCCCGAATGTTGTTTGTGTGCGAATATAACAGATTTAATTTTAACAATGAGCACATTCATTTGTCACATTACGCCGGGTTCTCTCCCCTAATCTCGCATCGCCTTAGCCTAATTTCCAAGCCTGGGGTCTGAAACGCAATGGTAATCTAGTTTATGGTTATTCCTTGGCAGATGGTGTTAAATATTTATGCAACCAAATTTCATGGCCTTGATAAATATCTGCGTTTTAAATTGGAGAGGAGGATTATTCTTGTTGCACAAAAAAATAAGGTGAAATTTACTCCGGTATTGATTTTTCTCTTATTCTGATCTTACCATTTTTACTTGATTTTGGTATTGAACTAATCCGTGGTAATTGTAAAAATCATTAGGTATAACATTACTTGGACAAAAACCGAAGCAAAACACAGGAACGATATGTCAATTAATATAGAGACTGTAAATAAATAACTACGAATAAATTATTTCTACCCCTTACAACCGAAGTGGAAGACCAAGCAATTATGCATAGAATGTATTTTCGACAGTAGGTATAGGAAAAATGGCCAAAAAACTATCGAGCAGGTGATAAGGTATGAAATTGTTGTTGTGGCTTATCAAGTAAGAAAAAAATGTATACATTAAAGAAGTTTCAGTAATATTTACTTATTTAATTTTTTTCCGACACATGTCTTATTAAAAGTAACAAAAACATAGGTAATTGAAATTGAATGAAAAATTAATCAACCTACCCTTCCATTAAAAAAAAGTTGGCAATTGCTGCAACCCCCCACATAATTAAAAAATAGAAAAACCTCTTTGTAATATGCTCCATTGAAAATATAAATTGACTTGTTTCTGGAATTTTGCCACAAACCTTTATTTATTATGTTACAGAATTTGTTCCAGTTAAAGGTTCCACTCTGTATTATCTGTAGACGTATTCCATATATATGCACCCTGAAAGTGGTGAAATAGATGTTCGCGAAAATAGAGTTAAGAAAGGAGACCCATAAATCAGGAATAGTCAGACACAATTCATTTTTTACGACCAAATGACCTTTTCATCCCCAAGCTGACGTTACTTCCAACACATGCGTCAGACCAATTTAAATAACATCTCTATATATTCACTTAAAATTCCTCAGCGACTAAAGCAAACTTTTGATATATGGCGTTCACTTCGCGCACCCCAAAAGTGAAGATTTATTCTGAAAAGTAGGCTTTTATGTTATTCCCGCTAACAAGAGCTGTAGGTAAATAAAATTTTCATCATTCATCAATACGTTCAGCACAGCGTTATAGCCGAGCCAAACAAAAAAAGCGGGAGTCCCTTCCCAATAATTTACGCCACATTTTTTACGTCTCCGTAGACCTGAATGCTTTCACTTGACTTGTTGAGACATTAATACAAGTCCTGTTGCGAGGAAAGTATCATTAAAAGAAGTCTGATTGTATCTAAGCCACTCCCTATTGAAGCAAACAACTGTTTTATACTTTTCTTTAACATTGAAACGTATTCCAAATAAGAATTTTTAAAACCTTTTCACAGATTTTAAGGGGAGGTGGGGGAGCTTATGCGTATCTACCGTGCAAAATGCGGGAATATCAATGACAGAAAAAGTCAAAAGGTCAAAAATGTTCATACATTTTGAAATGGTTTGAAATTAATTTGTTTTTGTTGTTTTTAAATAACTTATTACTAGAGATCGAAAATGTTAGGGCGGCTTCAATATGGCACAGGGTTGGCTTTAGGTCGGGTTCTCTTCTATGCAATTTTATTCAGACAAAAAGTGACACAACCGTTTTCTTATAACTGCACTTTTTACATTATAAGAATATACAGGGTGTTAGAAATTAGTACGTCAACCCGTTAACCACATATTCTTTGAAATAAAATAATAGAACTTTTCTTATGTTACTTTTCATTTTGGAGCCCCACTTTCAAAATTCAGTGTCAAAAATTATTTTTATTGTAACTCCGGTGATTGTAGAGGTATTTATTTGAAATTTAGCACATATGACTTACGAATCGGCAAGTTTTTGTGTATTTTTAAAATATCAAAGCGCGAATGGAGGGAAGGGGGTTGTAGTACCCATGGACCACATATTTATTTTTTGAATACGCCTATGCTTTCCGAATATTTTTTTTAGCTAAAGCGGCCCTTTATTCTATTTTTGCTTTACTCTTGTAAGATTTTTATTTGTGACCTCGTTTACGAGATATTTGGACTTTTTTGGAAATTAAGTTGCCCTTTACAACTAACAAAACAGTGTTAAAATACTTATTTACACCATAAAGGAGGTAAGTATTATTTAGCAGTCGAGGATAATTTTGCGCCCGAGCGGAGCGAGGGCTGGTAATAGAGTTCGAGACAGGTAAATTATACTTAACTGCTGCGTGGTGTAGCATTTTGTACCACAGTTCTTTATGGTTCATGAAATAAAGATTAGATTTTATTTTTTAACATTTCTTAATCAATCCATTTTGACATTATTCGAAATTTTGCTAAGTCGCCTTGGTTGTTTGAATTTTGTTGTTTCTAAGGTATTTATAAACAAAGCTATTAAAAGCAATTTTGCTGGTTTTGAATTATTATTTCTAAATGAGTGATTTTCAAATAGATAGTGCAACAATGCTGCCTGTGAATTTTTATTGACCGAGAAGTCGAAAGTTCGCTACGGACAAGCATATAGAAATTTCAAAGAATGGTGCCAGAACAGGAATACTGGTGTTTCTGAAATGTCACTGCTAGCATATTTCATGAAGAAATCACGAACTTTAAAATCACCGGCAAGGCAAGTTTGTGGAGTGGATACTTGATGATTAAGTCAACTATTTTCATAGAAGAGGACGTGGATATATCAAAATACCCCAAGCTGAGACCATTTTTGAAATGTAACAATGACGACTATACACCTAAAAAGTCAAACGTTTTTACAAGAGAACAGGTCAACGATTTTCTCGTTCAGGCGCCCGATAATACATATTTGCTAATGAAGATAGTGACGGTTTTAGACATTAGTATGTCGTTCTGATGAGTTATGCAAACTTACTTTGGACAACGTCAATTTCAAAGATTTCGATGACATTGGTTACAATTCCAGATTATAAAAATGGTACGTCACGTCACGTACGTTTACAATTACTTCTCGTCTGGGTTCTGTTTCTCACCTAGAAACTCTCAACAAATATATCAATAGTAGATTGGAAATTAAAATTAAAAAAATTATTTTTATTGTAACTGTGAATGTAGATATTTATTTGAAATTTAGCACATATGACTTACGAATCGGCAACTTTTTGTGTATTTTTAAAATATCAAAGCGCGAATGGAGGGGAGGGGGTTGTAGTACCCATGGACCACATATTTATTTTTTGAATACGCCTATGCTTTCCGAATATTTTTTTTAGATAAAGCGGCCCTTTATTCTATTTTTTTTACTCTTGTAAGATTTTTATTTGTGACCTCGTTTACGAGATATTGTAACTTTTTTGGAAATTAAGTTGCCCATTACAACTAACAAAACAGTATTAAAATACTTATTTACACCATAAAGGAGGTAAGTATTATTTACCAGTCGAGGATGATTTTGCACCCGAGCGGAGCGAGGGCTGGTAATAGAGCCCGAGACAGGTAAATTATACATAACTACTGTGTGGTGTATGTGTGACATTTTATCTGCTACCACAGTTCGTTATGGTTCATGAAATAAAGATTAGATTTTATTTTTTAACATTTCTTAAGCAATTCGTTTTGACATTATTCGGGATCTTGCTAAGTCGCCTTGGTTGTTTGGATTTTGTCGTTTCTAAGATATTTATAAACAAAGCTACATAAAAGTTGCAATTTTGCTGGTTTTGAATTGTTATTTCTAAATGAATGATTTTCAAATAGAAAGTGCAGCAAATGCCGCCTGCGAATTTTTATTACCCGAGAAATCGAAAGTGCGCTACGGAGGAGCATATAGAAATTTCAGAGAATGGTGCCAGAACAAAAACACTGGTGTTTCTGAAATGTCACTGCTAGCATATTTCATGGAGAAATCACGAACTTTAAAGTCACCGGCAAGGCAAGTTTGTGGAGTGGATACTCGATGATTAAGTCAACTATTTTCATAGAAGAGGACGTGGATATATCAAAATACCCCAAGCTGAGACCATTTTTGAAATGTAACAATGACGGCTATACACCTAAAAAGTTAAACGTTTTTACAAGAGAACAAGTCAACGATTTTCTCGTTTAGGCGCCCGATAACACATATTTGCTAATGAAGGTGGTGACGGTGTTAGGCATTGTTCTGTCGTTCTGATGAGTTATGCAAACTTACTTTGGACAACGTCAATTTCAAAAATTTCGATGACATTGTAGTTACAATTCCAGATTATAAAAATGGTACGTCACGTCACGTACGTTTACAATTACTTCTCGTCTGGGTTCTGTTTCTCACCTAGAAATTCTCAACAAATATATCAAGAGTAGATTGGAAATTAAAATTAAAATTTCACGCTTTTTTATGCACTATCAAGCAGGTAGATGATACAACCAACCAGTCGGCAAGAATACCCTTTCTATGATTCCCAATAAGATTGCACAGTTTTTGAAACTAGAACATCCTAAAACATATACAGGCCATTCATTCCGAAGAACATCGGCAACGTTACTGGCTAATACAGGAATTGATGTATTAGCAATCAGGAGACATGGTGGGTGGAAATCAGCCACAATTGCAGAAAGTTATGTTGCTGGCAGTTTAAGTAACTAAAATGAAATAGCCAACAGGATTCTTTACAATGACACTTCAACTCCAGGTTCTAGTAGTACGTCGCATCATGCTGTTTTAATGGATCAGTGAGATAATATTGAGACTCCAGTGACTGAAATGGAGCGGTAAAATCATTTTGAGAAAAAGTAAAAGCGAGGGGAATAATTATCCAGATTTTATAAATATTACAAAATGTAATAATTGTACAATTACTGTAAATATTCATTAATAAAATGTAATGTCCATCAAATATTTCTATTTATTTGTACATAAAATATGTATTTATAACTCGAAATCACTTTTTTCCCTAGGGAGGTAAGTTACCTCACTGACCTCCCGTTGTTACCTACGGTAAAATCCACTTACCTCCTTAAAAACAATGTATTAATAGTTGATTTACTACAGTAGGGGCAGATAAACAAATTGTCCCAGGACCAGGCAAAAGCCGCTCAGGAATTTGCTCTTTTTGCATTAAATAGAGCTTATTTTTACGGTAATTTAAAAAAAATAGAAATTACCTACGCCTCTTTGTTCCCAAGACAGCTTTAAAAAATAATTTCTTACTCATAAGGAAAACGATTGTGGAAAATAAATTAACAGTTGTCCTAAACGTTCCACGGATTATCTTCTACGACGATCAATAAATACCCATTTCAAAACCGAAAATGACCGTTCAACATTTACCGAGGCTACCGGCACATATCGAAAATAGTGGAATTTTTTAATAGATGCTATTTTTACTAATGGTGGTAACTACTTCACATTTTAGTAATCCCACTATCCGCGTCATTGTACAATAACATGTACATCTGCCTCTGATGGGAAGTTTCGCATCGATTAATTTATTCAATATGTATCTAGCGACACTCTAATGCCTAGCCTGCCGGTGAACAATGCAGTTTTTTTTGTTGAGGCTCGTTGGCCGTGCATTTTATTGTTGTTTGTGCGTGTGTGAGTTTGACGTTTTGCTTGGTTGAGTATATGACACGCGTTTTTATGGTAGTCACAAGCATTGTGCATCATGAGCATAGAGCGGCACACGGTTTGACCACAAATTTAGCCTATTTCTGCTACTACAACGCGTTTACTGGCATAATATAGGTATATAAACACAAATATAAATATAAACAGTACTACCTACTGTTTATTTATTTGATTGTCGCCACTAAGTTTCCGATGCATATTTATTACCAATAACATACACAACAATACAATGTTTTATGAATATAAAACATACTACGTCTGTATTGCGTCAGCATAAAAACTCATCAGCTACAGCACCCATAAAGCTTAGAAACTAAGGCGATTAAAAGACTACTATTTGTGTTTATGCCACACAAGTCTCTGAAAGAAAATTACCGCTTACTTAGATATACCCACAAAACCATCCGTTCAGAACTTAGCTCCGAGGAAAAAACCTTTTAATTTTAATCCCTACGAACAAGAGTAAACGAGAGGCATCGATTTCGCTACATCATTTATTACGTTTAATGGAACCTCGGCAAATAAGCAAAAAATGTTTACTATCCCAGTGCATTTTTCTTCCCCCTACGCGACCCCGCAATTAGTGCCCCATCGGAGAACGAGATGAAAATAACGAAAAGTAGGCTGAGCGGAGTCAAAGGATAAGCGGATTAGTTGATACAAGGAAGGAAAAGAAATAATCACCGCGGCGTCTCGATGTGGGCTCGTTAATTAGACGTGTGGCCGATTGGGGGCAGCACTTGACGCCGGTGCGCCCGCCTCCTTGATTAAAGGAATGTTCCCCGTTACTTGGTTGACGAATAAGGGGATTTTGGGTGGATAATTTGGACACTTCGAAAAAATTAAGGGTACACTGAGAGAACTGTTCATTTGATCGAGCAAATTAATCCTCAGTCTCAAACATACCAAACCGCAGAATTTTGGCGTTCAAAGTGTTAGATCTGAAAGTCTGAAAAGCTATTGTTATGCCTTCACCATTCGATTAGATATTAAAAATAAGAACAAGCAAATATTTTTTTAATTGTTGATTGAACTTCCAAGAAATTATATATAACGTATAACGATAAGAAAGTTTAATATAATTTCTCACTAATTCTGCTGTGTACATCGTATTTGACTTTTTATAGAGCCACTCTTATATCTCGGTTATATTAAATTAAAACGTTTTGACATTTTAAAACGAAATAATTACATACTTGTAAAACGATTGTTTAGGTATAACCAAATTTAATTTTAGTGTTCGAACGTGAAAAAATTATTAATAGACATTTCATTGCACTTTATGACGAGGAAGGGGTATGTAGAATGATACTATCAAAAAAATAAGTCGAAAGAAGTTGCTTTACGAGTTTTTCCACATTTTTTACTACCCATGTAAATCTAGACGACGTATCGGAAAATTGGTTATTTTGTGTTGTAAGCAATTATATTACCTGAAATTTAATGTATCTAAAGTCATATTTCACCAATTTGTTAACTGTAAAATACAGTTTGAACGCGGAAATACCAGTTTTCGAAAATTGCACATTATTATTGCAAAAAGCGATAGATGTTGATGAAATGTATGTAGTACAGTCATTGAAGATGAAAATGAGCTGTAACCTCCGAATTCTTTGAAACTGCATGGATTTGCATGAAAATTTAGAATAAGGCTCATCTTAGGCTCAAAATCAAAAGTGACATAAGCCCGATTGACGCTTTTTGTTTTTTTAGGGGTAAAAACTACCCCAAGGTGAAACAAATTGAAAAAATTAAGTTTTAAGCATTTTATTGATAAAAATCTTGTTCAAGCACAAAGATTAAATAATGTTCCATGTTATCGAATATGTTATATGATATATTGGATCTTTTCTACCCTTTATTTAACCCTTAAAAACTACCCCTATGCAAAAAATAATGATAAAAAATTACTTTTTAAAGATTTGGAATGATTAAATCGTGCAATTATTTAAAATAAAAGTGACCTTATAGCTAATAAAATAATTTTTCCCTTTCAACCCCTAAAAACCACCCCTGTATTGACAAAAATGATAAAAAATTACTTTTTAAAAGCTTGGAATGCTTTAACGGTGCAATTATTTTTTTACCATAATTCGGTTAATTTTGAAGCTATCCTACAAAAAAGCATTTTAAAGATAATTTCCAGAGCTGTAAAATCGTTTGCATATAAAACTTTTTAAGTCCTTCGTTTTTTAAAGGGAAAGGATCTAAGGGCTCGAGACAGGTCGTTTTTTTCACTAAAATGGATACTTCAAGCGGCGATATCTCCTTTATTTTTTATGCTATAGGAATAAAAAAAACCAAAATATTTGTTGAAAAAAAAGCTACATTTTTGTTGTCTATCATTTTTTACGTATCTTTCATAGTTTCAGAGTTATTATATAAATAAGGCAATTTTTTTTGAATAATGAAAAATACGTTTTCAAGGTTTACCATATATTATTCAAAAGATACGCATTCCAAACCGGTCTAACTTCAGGATTGTATGAAAAACACGAAAACAAAACTAATTGTAAAGGGTCTACGATTAATTATAATTCTGATGGAAATGGTACAGCGTTTACTGGTCATTTTTCCTTAAAAAATATGAGCAACCCGTTTGTTTTTGACGATAACTCCTTCAATATTGCTCTAATTAACTTTTATAAGTGCTCATNTAAAACAAAACTAATTGTAAAGGGTCTACGATTAATTATAATTCTGATGGAAATGGTACAGCGTTTACTGGTCATTTTTCCTTAAAAAATATGAGCAACCCGTTTGTTTTTGACGATAACTCCTTCAATATTGCTCTAATTAACTTTTATAAGTGCTCATTTTGAAGGTCTACAAAAAACTCTAGGAGCGTTATACACGTAAAATTAATCCTTTTTCCGTTATTTGACGTTGAATACATCGATTCGAGTATTCCCATCCAAAACAAGTCCCCTTCCACTAACCATATTTCACTTTGTATAGGACGTACAACACTTTTAAAAGAACGATTTTCTTGTTTATTTATAAGCTACAGTTTTGTTCATTGCACTTTTTTAATAAAATGCGTAGTTTTTGAGTTATTCGCGAAAAATACTTTGAAAAAGTGTTTTTTTTTTTTTCACCCAAAATTCCAAGTTTTCAATCGTGAATAACTAAAAAACATTTGATTTCTCGAAAAACTTCTTCGAACATTTTTTGCTCAAAATTTGATTCTCTATCGATTTCCAGCGTTATTTTTGAAAAAAATTTCCACCCCCGAGAAGGGATGTCAACCCCCAACAGGGTGGAAGCGTCAATCGGCGCTATGTCACTAATGTTCATTGACCTTTTCTCTAACTATCTGCCAAATTTCAAGACTATCGGTTCACTTTCAAAGAATTCGGAGGTGAAAAGCTTCAATGACTGTACTAATGGAAAAGACGTCAATCCAAAAACCAACATGTGTGTGTTGAAGACCGTTTCGATTGGTCCAGGTATTTGTTAATTAATTTCATTCGTTTTTTTAATTACTAAACGTTAATTTTGAGAGTTAATAATGTAGATATATGTTCTAATTGATCCAAAGAAACGTATCGAAAAAGAAAAAAAGTTTAAATTAAATAACTCTTTACAACTAACAATGTAGGACGTGCAAAACAGCGTTACAAACAAATTGTCCCAGGATCAGGCAAAAGCCGCTCGGGAATTCGCTCTTTTTGCAATAAATAGAGCCTATTTTTAGGGTAATTTAAAAAACAGAGAAATCATCTACGCCTCTTTGTTCTTAAGATAACTTTTTTTATAACGTCAATTGTTAATTAACTATTGGACGTATCAAACCGGGAATTTAGAGACAATTAAGAAGGGCCTCAGCAATACCTTTCTTCATATTTTTGACACATTCTTTTTTTAATTAATGTAAGTTCGAAAATAATAGACCAGACCTTCCATTTTTTCAGTTACAATTCTACTGAAAACTATTTAATTCAAACTGAACATTTTAAGCATTTTAAAACCGTCTGAAATAGGCATTATTAGTATTATATGGTACTTCCAAGTTATTTAAATTTTTTCCTAAATCAATCTCTACCAAATTCCCCATAAATAAAATAAGCTGTCCTAAAATAGAATTTAACCGATCTAAATCAAGTTACCTTAGTACAATTTTACTTTTTTGAAAAGTTGCTGGCCTTCGAAGAAAATCGAGGCGGGTAGGTAAACGTGTATTTCTTTTCTACGGCATACAGGTAGCTATGAATATCGGAAATGATTTTATATTTTTTTCCATATTTTTAACACAGCAAATATTTAAGGAATCGGTAGTGTAACGTTACACGTTAGGAGAATATCTAGGATCTAACAGTATATAGTGGGGTATAAATTTTCAAAGTGTAACAAATGTTTGGCCGCGACCGCTGGGCGCAGGGGTAGTCCGATCGTAGTGATATTGGTGTCGTAGGCTGAACCGTTCTTAAGAATCCAAATTATTGTATTAAAATATACCACATTAGCTTCCGGACATCCTGTACACAAAGGTTTGCAGTGACATTTAAAAATGCCTACACCGGAAAACGGAAAATGTTAACCAAACACATAAATATCAATTTAATACCGTGAACGTATTAATGTTAACGTTATATAGTGCTTTTACTACCAAGACTCATTAATTAAACTGCTTTTAACACAACAAAGAGCTCCTTTTAGGCTCTTTAGTGAAACAAGGACCATTAAGGATATAATAATTCAACTCGGGAACCTCAAAAATAAACCCTGCCGACACAGGCTGTCTGAAGGTACCACGGCTTTGGGTTAGACAAATAAATCATCCCCATTTTATGCGACTAAAAGGAAAACTATAAATTTTCCCGCAGTATAAGATTTGTAAATTAAAACCTACTCTGCCAATAGAAAAAAAATTATTAATAGAAAATCAAAAATCGGATACTTCCAGATAAATTGTGAATATGTATTATATCTTTATTCTGATATTTTTTATTCACATTTATGTAAAAGGAAAAGTCCGAAATATATGAAGCAAAATTATATTTGTAGAGCGATACTAGCTCCGGTCTACGATTTGTAAAATAATAATAAATAAATAAAATTAAATAAAAATATCATTACCGCTACCGGAAATATTACAAAACGAAATGATACACATGTGAATAATGAATATTACACATATTACCACATGCTTTTTGAAACATTATGATTAAGAAATGCTGACTTCCTTGTGTGTCAGTAATTTACAGATAATGATTGTACATTATAACAACAGCTAACTCCAGGTAGCAAACCAATTACTTAATTATTCGGATTTTTGTTTTCCTTAAACTCTCTACAAAATTCACATAGAAAAGTGTTCTTAAAATGAAAAACAAAAACCTACAGCTTTCGCCTTTGTTTTGTATGTTGCTTATCCTGGCACTCTTGTTTATTTTTAAGACTAGTTTTTGACGACTGACGCACACTTGTCTGTCAATTATCTCTTGAATATCACTCTTAATGGCCTATTTGTTCTCTTTGACCTTTTTATCGCCTTGTTTCAGCTTTATAGGATCTCTCTTAGATAATCTTCTGTGTTGCAATGAATACTTCACTTTAATTTATTTACAGCCCTGTTTGGTTCTTTAGGTTACTTCAATGTAAATAATTTAATTTTCAAATTTTTGTTTTAGCAACTGAAACTTTGACTGGACTCAAAAAGCACTGAACTCTTTTCTTTCTGAAGTTTTTGAGAGACTGTCGATTATCGCGAAATATTTCAGAATTTTCTAGACCATTCCAGACTATTTATATGTGAAATATTATTTTACAAATTTTACGTTTATAACGAGCGTTCAAATAAAAACGTGGTCAAGTTGGTTCTGAAAATTTGGACGTAGAGCGTAGCGTATAGCAAATGAACTTAAACGTCATCTGTCAAAGCGCTGTATCGCCGAAACTGACAGCTGCTATACAGCTCGTTGAGAAATGAGGTTAAGTTGGTCGCTATAAGCTACGCCCTACGACCAATGTGTCAGAGCCAACTTCGACCACGTTTTTATTTGAACGCTCGTTATAAACATTATTATTAAAACTAATTACAGTTTTGAATTTTAGAGATTTCTTTCTAAATGCAAAAGTTTCTATTGCGATACAGATCTTTCTTTTTCATTATCGCTACCTCACTTTGAGATGTTACTAACATTGCAATTATTTATTTACATAAATACAATCTATATTTCCAAATTATTTTCTTTTTATTGAGGAATTTCTTAATTTTTTATGTCACCGTTATCAAATTTGTTTCTTTTTTTTAGATCTACTTGCAAGTATGATTATTCTACGCTGAAATTATATATTGGATATCTAGATTAATCTTTTTAACATGAAAACTGTGGCTGTTAGTGTGGCTATATAGGAAAAATTTCGGGATTTACAATATCTATATTTAAACCTTATCTACTTGTTTTGGAAAGAAGCTTGTGTGTTATTTTCACTTCTGGAGATAGACTTGCAAATTATATCCTTTTTTATTAACAAAATACATAAGTAAATTTTTATATTTATCACTAGCTATCAAGTTTTTTTTATTTCAAATATCGATACTCGAACGATAACGATATTCAAATATCGTTTTATATTATTTTGCGTGTGTGTTTATTAATTTGACTCTCTGTTAGCTTATACATGTACACATCAATTTTTTGACCATATAATTATTCCTGAATTTATTTACTGGGACGTTGGTCAATAAAATAACTTTTTATTTTACGATCGAAAAATTTTTTTTTAGATAAGTTCTGAATAACCCTGTATACACGTGTTGGTAACTCAGTTATTCCCCATGTAGGAGATAGTTAAATTGAGAAAAATTTTCAAAGTTTTACTGTAATTTTAAATGTTTTCTCACTTATTTTAATTTCGATATGTTACAAATACTAGGATGGCAAAACTGAGATAACAAATTTGAGACACGCTGTATATTTCACTTAATTTTTCAAATTGTGCTTACTTTATACACGCTACATATCGCAAAAACGAACCAAAATTTTTATATTACAATATGCATTTCATATAAACCTTTTTCTTCGGTTATAGAAAATATTTAGGAATGTATCTTTTCATATTACTCATCAAACCATTGCCGGTCCATATACCGTCCCTGATTTTACGATTTGTGACCAATAAACCGAAACGGCGGCGCACTGGGGGCTTCCCCTGCGAATCAAAATTCGCATCGAGTTTGGCAAGTTAGTGGTGCACTTTGTAACCGCCAATTTATGGTTATAGCAAAAAACGCAACGAGGCCGGCGCTTTGTCTGATCTCTGGTTGTGCCGGTCACAGAGGTTCATTTGGGGAAATTAATTAGCCAATTATAAGGGAGACATGGCCTAAGGAGTGCTCCGCAGGAACCGCAGGAGGTGGCAGGACCGGCCGAAGGGCAGGTGAGAAAGCGGTCAGGTAGGGTTCCACTGTGATACTGAGGAAACTGCTCTTTTTTCGATTTTCGGTGCCTGTATTTATTTTTAAATATAATCCCTTGTTAATTGAAAAAGTAATGACAGGAGATGTTATTATTATTATTTTCGAAATGTTGACTGAGGGAAAATTGGGCAGTAAGAGAGTATTGGAAAAATTGATTATTATAATAATACTCGTAGGTTGTGTGCAATATGGACAACTAGTGAATGTGAACTAAATAAAATACTAGATAGTTGTAAATAAAATTCATTTGGAAAAGGTTATGGTTTCTCAAAATGTTGAAATATTTTTCTTCTTTTATGAACAAGCATTGTTTATATCATCAATTATTGAACTAAGCAGAACTTCCAGTAATATGGAAAACTGATACTGGATTCGAAATAAGGATAATCCTGATTAATTTTCAGATAATACGAGTAGAAGCATTTTACTTTTAATTCCAAAAATTTTAAAGAAATCATTATATTCTTAAATTTGTGTTAAACATTAGAAAAGGACATTAGACTACGGTTTTGATTAATATAATTGATATTTTATTAAATCATTATAATGAACTTATTAGTGTTTTGGTACTACTAGACTTTTCTGAAGCTTTCGACAACCATAAAGTACTGTATGCCTAAATATTTTGAACTTGTTGCATTAACTTAATTGTCGCATTACCTTATTGGTAGGGATGGGCGAAAAACATCGATACTTTTTAAACATCGATATTAGGAGGTAGTTATCGATGCAAAACAATCGATTTCTTTTGAAAGCGATATATCGAAGGATATCGATATTGTCTCTAGAAATATCGTTTAATATTCAGAACAAATTTTTGGATAAATATTTAGTTTTAATCCAATTTAGTTGTCTTCAATTTCAATACAACAATACAAAACAAATAATAGTCTACGATCTGTGTGATTTTTTTAGTTTGTGATTTATAGCACAGAATCGTTTGCGTTAGTGATCTGTGGAAAATTCAAATTGTCTAATTTTGTGATGTTCAATGTTCAGTGTTCAGTGAAGATACACGAAAAGAATGTCGAGTTGGTACTATGGTACTTGTAAATTTTTTAGATTTCTTTCTTTACTTACTCAATTTTTACAAATAATCAATCCTGGCTGATCATTTTGTATTGGTTATGGTAAGTAATATGATGTAAATAGAAAATAATTTTGTTTTGTATGTAACAGACCTCAATCTTTCGAAACCAGTTGGATTCAGATCATAGAAAACAAAATTATTGCACTAGTAACACTCATAACTGAACAAATCAAAATATATTATACATTTTTTAGAATTCGGTACTTATTTATTATATTTTTTAAATATCCTGAATAAAAAAGTGTTAAACTAGTCTAGGGTTGTTTTTTTTCGATATTCGAAAAAAGTCGATGTTTTACTCCGATATATCGAGAATCGATAATAAATTATTTGATAATCGATATTACATAACATCGATGTTTTTCATTAAATCTGCCCATCCCTACTTATTGGCTGGCATCAGAAGTGCCTCAGGGTTAAATTTTATGTTCTCTTCTCTCTATTATTTGCACTTCTGGCATCTTTGAATTTGAGATCTATAAATAAAATATAATATGTAGGTGATACACAACTAACATTTAATTTTTCTTTAAATTAAATTGATTATTCAAATATTATTATCAATATGGAGTTGGATAACATTAGTAGAATTAGTAGATTATCCTTCTTAGATCATTTTAATTTGAACTCTAGTAAATCTACTCTTATGGTTTTTGGAAATAAAGATCGTAAACCAAAAGACAAACTGGATATTAACGATGTGAAGTTGTCACATGTTACTTTCAGAGCAATGCACAAGATGTTTGCAAACTTGAAGACAATGTTTAAAGCTATTAAAAGATCCTCTCCATTGTTATAAACGTCCTTTGAGTTACATCAATACCTATTAAAATAATACTTAATCAACAAAACCTTGTCTATTTTGTACGTAAAATACCTAGGATAGAATGTGTGGTCTCTAGAGGCTCAGTTAAAAACTTTGAAAAAATTTAAATGAATAGTTAAGGGATGGTACATGCTTTTTAAGTTTTAATTTTGCATTTAGTAGTGATAGGAAACTATTATGTAAAATATAATTTACTTGTAGCAAAACTTTTGTTACTATTATATGGTGCTACCACATGGAAGAAAACCTAGTAGCTATAATAAAAACGTTAGCTAGGATAAAAAATTAAAACTACTGGTAATACAAGGACGATATTACACTATTAAATAAACGACTAGTAGGTACCTTTTGCATTTTTTTTTGTTACGCGCAACGTAATCTTTCCAAAATCCAATTAATGCATGTATTTTGTCGAGGCTAATCAATTTCTATTTAAGGCCAATATTTCCCTCGGCGTTTATATTTATTTCATGTAAAGTTGCCATCAAATTTATTTACTAACAAGACTATTACATTTGAATAATTGACAGTTGTGTTAGAACCATTTAAAAATATTCTGAGAACTATTACCTTAAAAAATATGAATAAGCATAACTAATATGTAAATTATAATTAATAGGAAGCAAAATAATATTCATGTTGCTAATAATAATTGAATAAATCCTTTAATAAAAAATTATCTAGATTTATATGTAAATAATAATTAATAGGAAGCAAAATAATATTCATTTTACTGATAATAATTGAATAAATTGTTTAACAAAAAAATATCGTGTTTATTATTATGTAAATTCTATGTTTATAGGAATTTATATACAGGGTGTTCAAAAAGTTTGGACCCCCCTCTATCTCAGAAAATACTGATCAAACAAAAAAATGGTAAGGACAAAAGTTGCAGGATTTTGAGTAAGCAATCCAACGGTGACCTTGACCATGACCTTGAAGGTCATTTAGAGGTCAAGTTGAAAATTTTAAATGAAGCCCTATACTTTTGACCCCGGAAATGGTAAGAGAGGAAAATTTTACGTTCGAATGTGACCTTGATCATGACTTTCAAGGTCATTTAGAGGTCTTAGTTACCTTTATTTCATGCTCAAAGACATGGTATAGGTCATTTAATTTTACGCTCACTCAGTTTCCGCAGTCAAGAATATAGGGTCATTTATTAAAAATCGACTTGACTTGTAAACGACCTAAAGGTCATGGTCAAGGTCATATCCGAACGTAAAAATTTCCATTTTTTCCATATATTTTTTGACATTCATCAACCATCAAACCTTAATTGTCTATTCTAAGCTGCATTTTTGTATTGAGTATATAATGTATATTAAACAAATCGTTGATATATTATTGCCCGAATATTTTCAGAAAAGTTATTAAAATAATTATGGAACGATTCCTTTTGCATGCGGTATATATACTTGTTTGTTGATTTAACGACTTATATTTATTTCATTGTTTGCACCTTTCGACCTCAAAATACCCTAAATCCGAGCCTGGCGCCATGCTACAATAGTCAGTTCCACCCCGTCGATTTTATCTTACACCAAAATTTGTCACCGATGCGTTGTGATATTAATTTTCGGTCGCTGAATTATGTCTGAGACATAATTCAGTTATACACTCTTTATGGTTCGTGATTCCGACTCCAAATTATTGGATGTGAAGATTAGAGCTATGGAACATAGTAATATAGACACTATCTTGCTTTATTATAGTTCAGGAACGAATTTATTGGGGATTTAAATATTGCCAAGTTGTCTACACGGTGACACTAAGTTCCACTTTTGAAAAGAATACTTTAAAGTACTTGGCTATATACCTACATATTGTAATATCTCAAAATTCTTATAGAAATGCTCTAAATATAAAATTTTCAAATGTCATGTAACTACCTGAAAAGGTCAGGGCCAATAACCGAATATCAAAAGTCAGTATCAGGGACAACAATGTTGATTGTCCTTGGATAACTAGAAAATTGTCCTTTATTCATTGACATTTATCCCCCAAGGACTAACCTTTGATCTTTCGACGTATTTATATAAATTTGTATTTTTTAAAGATATTTCGAAGGTTCTGGTCAGGTCTGAAGTATTTTGAAGCTTTCAAGATACGTACTTCGACATGTTTAGTGGTTTTTAAGAAGATATTATCAAGTTTTTAGGAATATTCAACGCAATTATACTATATACGACACTATTTTGATATAATTTTCCGTTCTTTGATGTATTCTGAACACCTGTATTTTCAAATTTCAAAATGTTTTTCTCTCTTATGTCATCAATTAAGGGAAGATAGGGGAAATGTGTAAAATGCAAATTAGCGATTAAACAAATTTTTAATGCATATTTACGCATACAATAATATTTTCAAATCATTTTTTCGGACCGCTCTTGACCCCTGACCCACCAAGGTTTATCGAGCGTGAATCTTGACCTGCCGCAATCCTCGGTCATTAACCTAGTTTTTACTGCATTTTTAGCAAGGAATAAACAGATCTTTTTACCTAGGCACATGAATGAATAAGATATTTTTTACATTTTAAATATTACCTAACAAGTATTATTTATTTGTAAATAAAAATAAATACTTCTTGGATGTAAGAGGGGGCAAGCTTTTGCTGGAATACCTTTAGTACAACTCACATAATAAAAGTATAGATCCCTAGATCTGGACGAGGTCCGGAACATTTTCAAAATTGCAAAAATGTTTAAAGAATTTTTAAAAATACCTATTTTCTATTTGTTCGGATCACCGACCTGTACAAAAATTGCGTGAACGATCGAGACGTTTAAGCGCTCAAAATGTTCGTCTAGTAAGAGGCTTTCAACCGCAGAGTGGTACTTTTCAAAAATACAAAATGGCGGACCCTATATGGCGGCCGGAAGCTGGAGAAAACCTGAGTGTACGGCAAAAAAGGGTTGTAAAAAAAAAATTCGTAACGAATTGGGTCATTTTTTAGCTCAAATTGTATCTGAGGGACACCTCTTAAAAGCTGGTGTGGTTGGATGCAAAATCCAAAATGGCGGATCCAACATGGCGGTCACAAAACCGATTTGGTGACTGAATTTTTAAAAATCAACCGATTTACACCAAACTAGGTACACGGGAGTTTTTGAGGTCGCTGATTACGAATCCGAGGTCAGATTTGCAAAATTCAAGATGGCGGATCTATGATGGCTGTCGAAATTTTAGAAAATCGAACGATTACCACCAAATTTGGTATATGGGGATTTTTAGGGTCGCTCATCATGTATCTTAGGTTGGATTTGCAAAATTTAAGGTGGCGGATTCAATATGGCGAAAGATTTTATCCGCCATATTGGATTTGTCATTATTACGACCTCCGAAAACCCCCCATGTACCAGATATGGTGGAAATCGGCATTTCTTGTGATATTGTATAGTGTTTTGAAATCTCTCAAAAATATTAAATATTGAATTTATTGTTACACATTTAGCAATCAATAGAAACTGGTAAACAGCAACGTAGATACTTGAGTATCTCCTTATTTGATTTCCCAATTATCTAAAGACCAGTAAATTTTACGAATACATTACAAGAATACTTTATTGCCACAAATTAAATGTACATTTTAAAAACATTTAAGATTATTTAAAAAACCACGTTGGATTTTATTTTTTTTTTCAAAAAAGGTCCCCTATTCCCCCAATAACTACGCCACTGGAGTGTATTTTGGAATAAGTTATCCATGAAAAAATAGTCTCTACTATAAAAATGTCATCCTCCAAATTTTATCACTCAATATTTTATGCCAGTGAAGTTACAGGAAAAAATCATATAAATATTTGAAACTTTTAACACCCTGTATTTCCGTAGGGAAGCGTCCAATCAAAAATTTTTATAGGGCAAATTTTGGTTATTTTCATCGGTATAATACGCCATTAAAGTTTGGCAAAACTTATCGTTAACACCCTGTATAATAACAGCACTATACTGTTTAACATTTAAACATAATCTATTGGAATTTTATTGAAATATATCCAAAGGAAAGAAATGTGAATTTTACGTATATTTGGTTTTATACCACTAGAAGATTTTTAAGTGGTTTACTCAATAATTATTCAAAAATTACACTGATTAAAGTTTTAACGTTACAAACTCAATTTATTATATAACATTCTATACATATTACATATATATACGTAAATATATTATAGATTTAACACTCTGTACATTGCTATATTATGAATATTGGAATATTATTGGCAGCCTCGCAAATTTATGGGCCGTTATCCGCCGACTAAAAATGTAATAAGCCATTTAAACCAACCGAAATAGAAATACACCGTATTTCCTCCACGCCGCAGCCATAAATTATTAAAGCCAATCCCACTTCTGATCTGCGAGGTAACTTAATATCCCGCTCGCGATATGTTAAATCTTCTGCCCCAATACTATATCACGTTTAGTGGTTGTTCCTGTTATCTGAGGGTAATACCGTAGAACATCCTTCTTAAGGACGTTATTGGTTTCATCTTAAATGGACCTTCAGCGATTTATGAATGGTAATAAGCTTGACGTATTGTTAGCATAATAGGCGGAATGGTAGGACATATTTAGCCTGATAACCCAGTGGTGTAGCCAATTCTTTCGCATAATTCAAATAAGAGATGCCCATCATTCGTTATTTTTATTACCTTATTCGTCCATTTTGCGTCAGTGGAAATGATAAACGACGAGCAAATAAGAAACCGCAATCGGGGTTCTCTATGGCATCATGATACAAATATTTGACTTGGTAAGATTGTCACCCTAAGAGCTGTGACGTCATTGAAATTATTTTTCCCAATTTTCTACACCCATTTTTATGTTTTCATTTTTCGCAACGACTTTTATTAAAAAAGTTTTTTGATATCTCCGATTTAATCAAGTCTGTTACTGATTTTGTCAGAGTTATCGTAGATCTTTCAACGTTTATATTCATTATTAAGGCTGTCAGAACTGAGCCGCGGGACATAGGCGTACGCATTATTTGTTAAAAAGTAACAAATTAAATTGTCTACAATAATATACCACCATAAACACTAACGGATAGGAATTAATTACGTAACATCCGCACGATAACAAATGCAACAGTATACTAACGTGACATGAACATGAAAAGCATTCTGAGGAATCGGCTCACGCATGTCTCGGTTGACACGCTTAGCACGCCATTGTATTGAGGCTCTCTCTGACAGCCCTATTCATTATTGATATAAACCGTGTATTTCTGTAAAATCGTCATATATACTTTTTTTATTGAGTACTCCTTTTGTTAGTAAACGTATTACATTAGCACAAAAATAATTAAAATATGTCAGTAGGGAGTATAAACACTGATAGTTTCTTTTTACAGGGAAGATATGTCGAAAAGCATTTTTCATGAAAGGTATAGAGAGAAATGAAGATGGATAGATTCTTTTTGAGATACATCAATCAAAAATGTAGGTACTTCTGAGTCTGTTGAAATCAAAACATTGGCGAAGGTACCCTGAATATCGCAAAGCATATACTGATGGCCATTGCATGAGGCGCACTTCTACAACTTTATTGGCCAATAAAGGTGTTGATCTTACAACCATTAAACGCATGGTGGATGGAAAAGCTCGTCTGTAGCAGAAAGTTATGTTGAAGTTATAATCTAACAAACTCGATATTGCAAGGAAAATCCAAGGGAAATATAGCTGTTCTTTACAAGAAAGGACATCCGTAACTTGTGCAAATTCTTCACAAACTTCGGCAGATGTTATGCGTTCCGAAAATGATGGCAACAATGCTACAAGGGTTGTTATTAACGGAAAGGAAGTTAAATGTGAAAAACAAAAAACGAAGTCTTTATTCATATAAATGTAAATGTTAATGTTAATAAGTAAATAAATTAAATTTGATTTATTATAGGTTTATTATTTTATCATTATTCTACATTATAAAGTTACTTTATTCAGTATCAGTTTAGACGGTTCATATGAGTGGATAAAAGTCCGATTATAAGGTGATTGTGGATAAAATACATTATATGACGTAGCAAAACAACACGTTGAAAATGAAACAGTGTTTGCGTCTTCGAAATTTGTGCATATTCTGTTAAATAAACATTTGGAATAGAAGTTCTTTGTAGCAGAGGGTGTTAAAGTGTTCAAATATAAATCTTCTAAAAACAGATGATAATAATATGGTATTCAAGCAAATCTTATTTCAAAAGAAAATGATCTGTTGAAATTGAATGAGATATAATTAAGTGCTACATCTATGGTCACTGATATTCAATGCGTAATATTTCAATACGGCCAAATTGGCACTAGGCAAAACAATTTTTAACTGATGGTATTGTAGGAAATAACTATTCTATGAACTACCCCGACCAACATTGAATATACGCCAATATCTAGTACGTCAACTACGATTATAATAAGTTCGAAACCGATATATGTCTGGTGGTTCTGCCTAATGATTCACTAGATATTGCGGGGACAAATTCAAAGAAATTAATTTTATTAAACCTTTATACCATGTATTTAAAAGACGTGGGCTTCAAGAACAAATGAAAATATTCTTAAATTTAAATATGCTTGTTCATATTTAATACGCCATTATTTACGCCCTTTTTAAACAGTAATGCAATACATTGAAATGCAAATTCAAAAACTGCACTGAAAGAAATGGGCTTATTAAATTGTTTATCTAGAATAATGTGTATAGCGCATATTAAAACTTTTATAACCAATATACAACTTTTATTAAAAAAAAGCAATCATCTCCATACTCCTTATTCAATGAGTTTAACTGGAAGGTGCTTAATACACCTTATGCATCCATGAAATAAAGGTTATAATGAATTACTTATACTGTATGTTCCAATTGTATAGTAGGGAAGATTTGTTGTATAAAGACCAGCATCCGAATTTGCATATAACAATTATATTAACAGAATTATTCGTTCTTATACCGAATATGTTTCCGTTTTTAACGTGTAAAACGCGTCTTATAATGGTTAAGTTCGTTGCATAAATCGGTTATGATCGTAAAATTTCCGACAGTCCGCTGTGCATCGACTTACGACTATTACACGTCTAGTAACATGAAAATGGGCAGTATGTGCAGAAATCTGAGAAAAGAACTCCTGAAATTGTTTAACTTCAACTAATATAATTTTATAAATATTCGCTATTCTTATCAAAACGTTTGGTTTATTTTTAAAATAACCTAGATGATTAAGATCTGGTGGACGACTAGGTCGTTCCAAACCATCTCCTTTGTCTCCATTGTCGAAGAAAGTCATTCAACCAGTGGAGGTTTATGGATCTAGATATAGGGTGGTTCTTTTTAAACAGTTATCAGTTAACTTTGAGAACTGCTTAGAAGTTGACTCACGTAGCTCCCATAGTATAAATATACACTTTTTACAGTAAAAACACAAATATAATTTATTTAAAATCGTTGTTTGCTCAGCTTTTTATGAAATAAGTGGTTACGCCCCTGTGACGAGCCCTGGTGGGGTGGGGTCAACATTCGAGGGATTATTATGAAAATTGGAGGGAGCTATAGGGATATAGATTTAAACAGGCTGATCTTTTGCAAACTAACGACGTCTAGATGTCGCCAAAGGCGGGATTTGCCCGGAGTTATGGAGTAGCGAAGGCGAGCATTGAAAATTGCCCATTATAGGAAACTAAGCAGCATATAAATATGTTGGATCCGACGAGATTGCTTCTTCCCTCGCCGTAACGGATATTAACTTTAAGGAAATTTAAGTTTATAATTTGACTTGACGATAATGGTAATAGGAACTTAGTGCGCATAAAAAACATATAGTCTCTACTTTCAAATTTATCAGAGACGATGTAACTGTCAATAAAGTTGGTTCTTTATACAGGGTGGGCCATTTTTATCTATGCACCCAAATTTCGTGCCTAAACGAGATACGTAAAACTGGTTCAGACAAAAATTGTTCAGGACAATGGGGGCCACCTATCTGTACAACTAGTTTTGACCTTGAGATTCAGTTTCAAGGTCATTTGTAGATCAGAGTGTTTTTTTAAATAGGAATTTTTGACACCGGATTCGAAAAGAGGGAGAATTTTGCATCAGAAATGTAATTTTTCTCTGTTGTTCAGACCTTAACACATTTAAATTCCATTGGCCTTCTTAAGGTCTGAACAACAGAGAAAAATGACATTTCTTACAGTGTTCCCATAACAAAAAAACACCGGGACCTTCAAATGGCCTAGAAAATCGATCTTAAGGTCCAAGGTCGTTGTCAAATTTGAGTTTGATCTACTTCTAAAAGGTGCCTTCACAACGTTAAATCTGGCCAAAAATTTGACCTTCTCAAGGTCAGAACAGCAACAACAATTAAATCAATTCTGACGGTAACTCTTTCACTT
Source organism: Anoplophora glabripennis (assembly GCF_000390285.2). Lineage (NCBI taxonomy): Eukaryota > Metazoa > Arthropoda > Insecta > Coleoptera > Cerambycidae > Anoplophora > Anoplophora glabripennis. Next base: position 199,456 of record NW_019416581.1, on the reverse strand, counting down.
TTTCTAAATCCGGTGTCAAGAACAAAATTTTCCATTAAAGAAACACACTGACATACAAATGACCTTGAAAATGACCTCAAGGTCAACATTGTTAAGGTGTTAACTCAAATAAACAGCTACCAGGCATAGATTAAATTAAAATGGTCCACCCTGTATGTAAAGGTCCAAAGCACTCCTTAAGCTATGGGTTCTGTCTTTCTTTATTTATACGAAGATTTTTTTAAATGTTTAATAATTTTTAAATGCACCAAAAAATAAAGTATCTACGAATTTTTGTTATTTTATTATTGCACAAAATGAATTTTTAATAACAGTGCCATTTGGTTTATTTTCCGACTTGTTTTGCGACTGCCGCATATCCAACCACTGTGGGAAGACTTCTTTCAGCTGCATTGCGGACATTCTGCCCCACTTTCTCCTAAAAAATGCGATGAAAATAATATTATAGTGGTTTTTACACTTTTTATCAAAAAATATTTTAGTTTTATTTCGAAAGTTCCATGTTTAGGTTTATGGAATTAACACGAAAATAAAAACATATTTTAAAATAGTATATGTATGTGTACTTACCAGTTGCTTAAAGAAATTTTTGCCCTCTGCTTGGCCAGCAAGTGCAAGCAATGCAGTTAAGGCGAGGACGAAGATAATTGTCAGTTTCATTTTAGCGTTTAGTTTTCTTGATTGGAAAGTGTGATGAACTGATAATGGTAGAAAACAAACGCTTGACTGTTATATAGGAAACTAAAGGTTGTGGGTACTTTACCAAGCGCGTGTCATTAATTAATAATAAAATTCCTATAAGTAAAATTAAGAAACAATGGTAAATAACCAGAACAATTGTTATTGGAAAAGTAATTAATATAGAAAGTGAAAATAATTTTTGTATACATTTATTTGAGTATTTTATCACCTGTGAAAAAATACGAGTAAAAAGTTAATTAAACAAACCTTTGCTCCAAAAGAAACAGAGTTATTTTATGATAAGTCTCACAATAAAGAAATAGACAAATAAAAAATACGTATCATAATTCTTCAATTAACCTTTCGAAAAACAGTCTGCCGTCGTCTTCAAAACTAGAAATGATATTTTTTTGAGATGTTCTATAGTTTAAATTGTGTTTATCTTCATCCGTAATTAGAAATATGTATTTATTCTATCATTATTTACTTAATTTTTTAATATTTATAATCAAGGATACAATTACGACAAAGTAATTTGATACACATCTCGTCATTTGGTAATAATAATTACTAGAACATTTTCCTTCTCTAAAATTTTGGCCGAACCCTATTGATTTGAATATGACCATTTTGTTAAACGTATTCGCAAATTTTTAATTTGTCAAATTCAATCTTCTTTGTTTAAGCTTTTTGTTCATCTGTTCTAATGTTTACAAATAGAGAGGATTCTCTAATATAAGTGTTTATTGCATTCCCAAGATATGCAATATACAGGGTGATTCATTAACAATGGGAAAATCGAAAGCTGAAGATACTACACGTGAAATGGTGACCATTGGCGCAAACATGCCTTATCCGAAAGTTGATAGTTTCGGAAATACAGGGTGTTGAAAGTTAAAATTTTAAATCGTTTTTGCGATTATTCTGAAAATATGTAAGTTATGAACTTGAAAATTTGTGAAACTATATTTTTTTAGGCAACGAATAAGATGCGTGTTGTAATTTCAGCATTGCTCGTAGAGGGCGCCACTTACGACCAATTTTACCGAAAATTTAGTTAATAACTTTTTACCCTGTATGTCTAACATGAAACTTGATTCAAAACCTGAAAGAGCAATCATTTTTCCATTAATTGTGTACTCTTGTTTCATTTCAGTATCTCGATCCGTTCTTGAGAAAAATCGCTTTAACGAACACTATGTTTTGATAATACGAGAAATTACAAGCGAAAAAACCAAGTGTTTCTTCGTGTTATTACAACAATTAACAATAAAACAAATGGAATTCGTAATAATGATTTAAAGTCAGTGTTCGAAGAATCCACCGTTGACATTTATACACTTTACACAATGTTTTCTGAGAGATCTTCGAGTTTGAAACAACATATTGGGATTGCGTTTGACTTCGTTGGCAGCGACTTGTATTCTTTGCCACAACTCTTCACACGAACCAATAGATTCTTCCAAATAGAAAAATGAAGATGATTGAAGTCCGGACTTCTGGGTGGCCAAGTAAAAATGTTTCCACGGCTTGAAGAAATTCCACTTTATTTAAGAAGAGACATGTGGTTCATGCACGACGGAGCTCTACCGCATTTTTCTTGGCCAGTGCGTGCGTATTTAGATGTAGTTTTTCCAAATCGCTGGATTGGCCATGTAATCATTTTTGCTTGGCCATCCAGAAGTCCGGACTTCAGTCCTCTTGATTTTTCTGTTTGGTCTCGAATGAAAGATATAGTTTACAAAGAATCTATTGGTTCGTGTGAAGAGTTGTAGCAAAGAATACAAATCGATGCCAATGAAGTCAGACGCAATCCCAATATGTTGTTTCAAACTCGAAGATGTCTCAGAAAACTTGTAAAATGTCAACGGTGAATTCTTCGAACAATTACGTTAAATTATAATTACGTATTTTATTTGTTTTATTGTTAATTGTTGTAATAACACGAATAAACACTGGGTTTGTTTCGCTTTTAATTTCTCATATTATCAAAAAATTGTGTTCGTTAAATCCATTTTTTTCGAAAACGGATCTAGATACCGAAATGAAACAAGAGAACATAATTGATGGAAAAATGATAGCTCTTTCAGGTTTTGAAACAAGTTTCATATTAAATATACAGGGTAACAAATTATTAACTAAATTTTCGGTAAAATTGGTCGTAAGTGACGCCCTCTGTGAGCAATGCTGATATTACAACACGCATCTTATTCATCGCCTAAAAAAATATGGTTTCAGAAATTTTCAATTCCTAACCTACATATTTTCAGAATAAGCGCAAAAATCGATTTAAAATTTTAACTTTCAACACCCTGTACTTCCGAACTTTCTACTAACTATGAACTTTCGGATAAGGCATGTTTGCGCCAATCGTCACCATTTCACGTGTAGTATCTTCAACTTTCGACTTTCCCATTGTTAATGATTCACCCTATATAATGCATTTTATTTTACTAATTATTTGGCTGTGTTTTTGACAAAAACAGTTCGTAAATTATTAGTTGTTTGGAAAACTGTTCTAATGTTGAATGATGCATTTATTTTGTATACCTATGCATATTTTTTATAAACTTAAAAATTTCGTCTTTTGAAGAAAATATAACACAAATTTTTAATCTTCCTACCAGTATGATTAGAATTTAAATTTACATATATGTTGGTGTGAATTAGTTTCCAGCATACACTTAAAGACTTGTTTTTATTAAAATAAACTCAGCAAAAAAAAATGAAGCAGAAAAATTTCGAAATTTTTTTAGTGATTTTTGAGTGTAACTTCGTGAATAATGATTGTATCGAGAAAAAAAACTCAAGCATCACTCGGAGCAATAAATAGAAATAATGCGAAGCAAAAATTTTACATTTTTTTTTTTTTTGAAAAAAATCTAATGTTTCAATTTTTTAATTTCAAAATTTTTTTTCTCGACACTTGAAATATTCAATATAAAATTGTAAAACAGGGGACGCAAAAATATTTTTAAAAATTTTGAAAAATTCAATTTTTGTTTCAAAATTGAATTTTTTTTTTATTTTGAATTTTCTTTATTTTCGATTTTGATTGATTTGATGAGTGTTTAACGCGAAATTGTGAGAAAAATAACGCAAAAAAATTTTTGCTTCATCTTAAATCATTAATTAAGCAATGAGCAATAAACCTTTAATTTATTATAAAATTTTGGCGATTCAGGAAGGGAAACGCTTTCGACCGATCGATTTCAAAATTTACAGGCCTAATGGCACGTATTGAACTAAAAAAATACCTACAAGTATTGGTACTTCTCGTAATATTCGCAAAGTAGTCATTCATTGATTTCTCAAAAAGGCAGAAAAAGTAATTTTTTTGCCCTTTTTCAAATTAACGCCAAGTATAAAAAAAATTTTCAAACATAGCAAAAGGTCCTTGAAGAGAATTGATTCAGGTTTCTGAAACCCACCGTCCGTTCGATGTACAATCATTCTAAAAACGAAAATATTCGAGAAGTATTTCTTATTTTGCACAACATTTTTATAAAACAAATCTGTTTATAACCTCAAATAATGTCCTAATACAAATTTTACAATTTCAGTTTTGACATTTTCGTGTGTCCACTGTAACAGGAGACTGTATCGAAAAATGTCACTCTTTATAAAAAGTTCTGCCTCTCGAAAATATGAGACTGTCATAGAAATATCTTAGATCAGATATGCAGGGTGAACAGAAAGATTTGGTCCAATCCATTATCCTGCTAGATCACCTGACCTTACACCCCTTGACTTTTTTCTTTGGGATGCCCTAAAACAAAATATTTGGTCAAATGATCTGCCACAATAGGGAAGTATTAAAAGAGCTGATACGAGAGGGAATAAATGAATTAAATGTGCCTCAAACTAATCGCAAAGTGTACGAAAATAGTTATTTATGTACCTAGGGAATTATAAGGGCCTTAATTACCGATGGCAAAGTTTGCGTCCCGATGGCGTCCCGCCCGAGGGACAGCAATTGCCTGAGGTTATTAAGGCTCATTAATTCCCGTGGTACATAGATAATTTTATTTCTGACCGATTTCAATAAAATATTGTTTATTTTTAAAACGGAAAAAATGTACCAATTTATTACCTTCCCAGTATATTTGAATCAGGTACCATTGATTATAAGAGTTTTGTTGTTGCTAGGTTGTTGCTATGTTACGTGTTTATAAACAGAATTNTAATTACAGCGTTGGTGAAGTTGAATCTATAATCGTCCTTCTGAGCGGCTGGTTGGGTATTTATACTATTTATTATCAGCTAGCAACTCAGCAGGCGATTTTCCATTGTCAGCAGAATAATAATAGAAACTTATAAGTAAAGAATTGTTATAAAACAATATATGAATAATGTGAAAATATATATACAGGGTGTTCGGATAACACTCGTATCAATCAATAGAAATAATGCGAGGCAAAAATTTTACAATTTTTATTTTGAAAAAAATCAAATTTTTCTTTTTTTTTTATTTCAAAAAAAATTTTTTTAATACACTTGAAATATTCAATGTAAAAGTGTAAAAACGGGGACGCAAAAATATTTTAAAAAATGTTGAAAAATTCAATTTTTGTTTCAAAATAGATTTTTTTTTAAATTTTAAATTTTCTTTTTTTTCGATTTTGATTGATTTGATGAGTATATAACGCGAAATTGTGAGAAAAATAACGCAAAAAAATTTTTGCTTCATCTTAATCATTAATTGAGCAAGAAGCAATAAACCTGCTCTTTTAATTTTTTATAAAATTTTGGCGATTCAGGGAAGGAAAAGCTTTCGACCGACCGATTTCAAAATTTACAGGCCTCATGGGCACGTATTGAACTAAAAAAATACCTACAAATATTGGTACTTCTCGTAATATTCGCAAAGTAGTCGTTGATTTCTCAAAAAGGCAGAAAAAGTAATTTTTCTGCCCTTTTTCAAATTAACGCTAAGTATAAAAAAAAATTCAAACATAGTAAAAGGCCCTTGAAAAGAATTAATTCAGGTTTCTGAAGCCCACCACAAAAATATTCAAGAGAGAAGTACCATTATTTATTATTTTTAATATAACATTTTTATAAAACAAATGTGTTTATAACCTCAAATAATGTCCTAATACAAATTTTAAAATTTCAATTTTGACATTTTCGTGTGTCCACTGTAACAGGAAAAATGTCACTCTTTATAAAAAGTTCTGCCTCTCGAAAATATGACTGTCATAGAAATATCTTAGATCAGATATGCAGGGTAAATAGAAAGATTTGGCCCAATCTATTATCCTGCTAGATCACCTGACCTTACACCCCTTGACTTTTTTCTTTGGGGTGCCCTAAAACAAAAGATTTATTCAAATGATCTGCCACGATAGGCAAGTATTAAAAGAGCGGATACGAGATGTAATAAATGAATTAAATGGGCCTCAAACTAATCACAAAGTGTACGAAAAGTTTATTAAGTTAGGAAAAGTGTGTTAAGGTGGGAGGTAGCTATGTAAAGTAAAAGTCAAAATTAAAATTTTGATTTTAAAATTTGTCCTAATGGACATTGTTTAAGGTTATAAACAGATTTATTTTGTAAAAATGTCGTGCAAAATAATAAATAATGGTACTTCTCTCTTGGGTATTTTCGTGTTTTCTTAATTTTTGAGCACCCTGTATATCTAATCTAAGGTGTTTGTATGACAGTCTAATTTTTTTCGAGAGGCAGAACTTTCTATAAAGAGTGACATTTTTCGATAAAGTCAAAAACAAAAGAGTTTTTCCTCTTGTCAACTCCATCCGTGGACACACTGTATATTCACATGTCAACAAATTTATTGAAATTGGTTGTTTTGTAACCTTTGTTTATAATGACTTTTTTTTCATATTTGTCTTAGAAACCGCTCTTTCTTAAAGTTAGGTAAATTGAAAAGCAGCTAATGAAAATTAGTATAAAAGTTTATTTACGTATTTTTTTTATAACAATTTAGACTATTGGTGGAACTTTTTTATATGAAATACGCAGTACCTAAAAATATCTCTATTACTAATTTGCAAATATCCTGAATACCCCTAAATTCAGTTTCCCAATAAGAGTTCTAGCTGTAATTCACTTTGATGTGTTAATGCTTAACTGAAGATGAAGATGTACTTCGGAATTTCCAAGCGATTGACCAAAATCGGTCTGTAAAATACCTTGCACCGGAACGAACTGTTTGATAGGTATATAACGGACATGTTTTCTACCACTCCATCATAACCAGTCTACAGCATCTCGCAGTAAAGACAGCTAAGCATTAAAATGAAGCTTTCCATCGTCTTCGTCTTCGCTCTAGCTGTTCTATTGGCAATTACTGGGCAAGCAGAGAGTAAAAACTTCTTCAAGAGAATTGTAAGTACAACTATCATATAATTTGTTATTTACCTTTCTTTTTAATAGTTATTACGATGATTGATAAATTAAACCACATTTTAAACTTTAATAGGAAGATATTACAGTAAAATAAAATAGTAAATATGATTATCATAAGCTTCAAATTTATTATAATTAATTATTATGTTCACTATCTTAATAAATAGTTTAATTTAATTACAGTTTTACATATCATTGTTATTATATTATCAAACTGAACACTTTAGCCCCTTACCTAATAAAGATACACTTTAAATTGTTATACTAATAAATGTCTGAATTTTTCAGGAGAAAGTGGGAAAGAACATCCGCAACGCCGCTGAAAGAAGCCTGCCTACAGTCGTTGGTTATGCAGGAGTCGCTAAACAAATTGGAAAATAAATTAGGAAAACAACTTGCATATACATATTTATTTAATTTATTAAACTTAGTGCCATGTATGTTCCTTTATTTATATATTAATAAAATATATTCAATGTAATTATCTTTTTAATTTACTCAGACTTTAATTATGAAAGATATTAAACAGTCTAAGGACTGAGAAACAANATATATGTATATTAGCATTTTTTATTTTATTTTTACTTGTGAAAGGTAGAGGGAATTATAGAATCTATAATGTCCCAAGGGAGTTATGACTCTCTTTATTGATAGCGTAACTATGACGATATAAGCTTATAATATCCCGGTCAGAAATAAAATAATTAAGTTAAGTTAAGCGGAAAAGTGTGTTAAGGTGGGAGGTAGCCATGTAAAGTAAAAGTCAAAATTAAAATTTTGATTTTAAAATTTGTCCTAATGGACATTATTTAAGGTTATAAACAGATTTATTTTGTAAAAATGTGCATAAATAATGGTACTTCTCTCTTGAGTATTTTCGTGTTTTCTTAATTTTTGGGCACCCTGTATATCTAATCTAAGGTGTTTGTATGACAGTCTAATTTTTTTCGAGAGGCAAAACTTTCTATAAAGAGTGACATTTTTCGATAAAGTCAAAAACAAAAGAGTTTTTTCTCTTGTCAACTCCATCCGTGGATACACCGTTTATTCACATGTCAACAAATTTATTGAAATTGGTTGTTTTGTAACCTTTGTTTATAATGACTTTTTTCATTTTTTGTCTTAGAAACTACTCTTTCTTAAAGTTGGGTAAGTTGAAAAACAGCTAATGAAAATTAGTATAAAAGTTTATTTACGTATTTTTTTTTATAACAATTTAGACTATTGGTGGAACTTTTTTATATGAAATACGCAGTACCTAAAAATATCTCTATTACTAATTTGCAAATATCCTGAATACCCCTAAATTCAGTTTCCCAATAAGAGTTCTAGCTGTAATTCACTTTGATGTGTTAATGCTTAACTGAAGATGAAGATGTACTTCGGAATTTCCAAGCGATTGACCAAAATCGGTCTGTAAAATACCTTGCACCGGAACGAACTGTTTGATAGATATATAACGGACATGTTTTCTACCACTCCATCATAACCAGTCTACAGCATCTCGCAGTAAAGACAGCTAAGCATTAAAATGAAGCTTTCCATCGTCTTCGTCTTCGCTCTAGCTGTTCTATTGGCAATTACTGGGCATGCAGAGAGTAAAAACTTCTTCAAGAGAATTGTAAGTACAACTATCATATAATTTGTTATTTACCTTTCTTTTTAATAGTTATTACGATGATTGATAAATTAAACCACATTTTAAACTTTAATAGGAAGATATTACAGTAAAATAAAATAGTAAATATGATTATCATAAGCTTCAAATTTATTATAATTAATTATTATGTTCACTATCTTAATAAATAGTTTAATTTAATTACAGTTTTATATATCATCGTTATTATATTATCAAACTGAACACTTTAGCCCCTTACCTAATAAAGATACACTTTAAATTGTTATACTAATAAATGTCTGAATTTTTCAGGAGAAAGTGGGAAAGAACATCCGCAACGCCGCTGAAAGAAGCCTGCCTACAGTCGTTGGTTATGCAGGAGTCGCTAAACAAATTGGAAAATAAATTAGGAAAACAACTTGCATATACATATTTATTTAATTTATTAAACTTAGTGCCATGTATGTTCCTTTATTTATATATTAATAAAATATATTCAATGTAATTATCTTTTTAATTTACTCAGACTTTAATTATGAAAGATATTAAACAGTCTAAGGACTGAGAAACAAGAATTGTTATGTGGTATCCTTATATGTCATAGATCTGCTAATACCCTGGTTATCACAATCATTTTAATAAAATATACATCGAAATATATCACATAGATTAGTTTAGTAAATGTTATAAAAGATATAATACAGGCGAGAGGAGTTATTTTTGTAAATATCTTAAAAATACAGAGTGTCCCATTGAACATGAAATCTTACATAGCTTCAGTATATCAATAACACAAAGAAGTATTTCAGTTTCATTTTTTCACAATTTAAAATTATTTTCGCTAATACATGGTACCTACCTAATTATTTTTTTTTCAAATGTATCACCCTGTATAATATTGCACTTTCGAATTTCCCCTTGAATTTAAAACCTGCTTTTATAAACAAATATTGAACCTACGTCGTATAATTTTCGTGTTATTTGATGTTTTAAAAAATGGCATTTCTTACAGTTTGCAAGATACCTACTCGCGGATTTTCATAATTTTGTAACTATTTGTAGATTGAAAAGTGGATACCTAATAAAAAAGGAATTTTCAAAAAATCCATAATACATTTTAGACCAAATACGAGGTCTTAAATGTGACATCGTGTACAATTGGAAATAATTTTAAAATTTTAAGAAATTGATTTGATGAAACTTTTATTTAGAACAATTTTCTATATTACTAATGTTACCAGAAGAACACAATAATTAATTTATCCTAAATGGTACATCTTTCATGTACAGAAGCTACTCGAAAGTAAACTTTATAAAATGATCAATGAAAAAAATGTCTAACTTCATCTTTAAACTTGTTGCATACTTATTATACATAGAATCAAATATATGGGGTTTCACAAATATGCATTTCTTTGAAAAACTGATTAAAACTTCAACTTGTAACAAATAAAGTACATGGAATAATTATGTCCCTAATAAAATTTTGGGAATTAATATGCACATATTTACAGACAAGCAAATATAAGTAATAAATAACAAATTTCATAGCAATAGTTGTTTTTCATGTTTTAATAAACAAAGGCAGGCTACATATTTAAACAATAATATAACTAAATGCTGTGTAAACATTGAAGTCGCAATTTAATTATAGTACTTAGATATTTACATTATTTTGATATAAAATAAATATATATTTGCAATAAAAACCATAGTGTACGCAATGGGTAAACTACAGATTAGTCAGATAAAGCTACAGAGCAGTTATAGTCCAGTCGAATTGCTTACATTCTATGCAAAATATTTGCAATACATTTGCGTTCTCTAGCAATGAACATAGAAAGTTGAAATGATTCCAAATTAAATTTTGTTCTGCCATATTTTTAATAGATTTTTTTGTCAAAATCGCAGAAGGTCTTTGAGATATAATAGTCCAGTTTGAAGATAAAAAAAATTATTAGTAGACAATTTATTGCACTTTATTACGGGGAAGGGTATGTAGAATAATAATACCAAAAAACTAACTCGAAAGAAATGGCGCTAAGTTTGCAAATTACAAATAACTGGCAAAATTACGTGTTTTTTCACTTTTTTGTTGCCCATGAAAATCTAGACAACCTATCGGAAAATTAGTTGTTTCATATTGTTGCGCATTAAATTACCTACAATTTAAGGTACCTGTCATATTTCACCAGTTTGATAACTGTAAAATAAAGGTCGAACGCGGACAAATCAGTTTTCGAAAATTGCAAATTATTATTGCAAAAAGAGATGGATGTTAATAAAATGTATAGAAAAGACGTCAATTCAAAGACCAATATGTGTGCCAAACACACATTGAGCGTGAAATTGTTGTTTCAGGCATTTGTTAATTAATTTTGTTCGTTTTGTGCAACTATGTAATTGTTTAATTACTAAACGTTAATAATTTTAGAAGTTAATATCTTAAATATAGATTCAAATTGGTCCAAATAAAATTATCGAAAAAGAACAATTCTAAAATGTTGCTTTTTATAATTAACAAAGTAGGATATCCAAAAGCCGCTCGAGAATTCGCTCTTTTTGTATTAAATAGAGCTTACTTTTACGGTAAATTAAAAAAAAAGAAATCCACCCGCTTTCATGTATATTTTTCTTATTTTTCTTAATTGTCAACCTTTCAAACAATGCAGAAAAGATGAAAAATTCCAGTATGATATTATTTTGAAAAACACTGAAAAATACGATATGCCCTCCATGTTGCCGTTGCTAAGGTAAACAGAAAAAAATTGCAGAACCAAAATTCGTAGGGGGGCTAAACCCAGGTTATAAAAAGTATTTTTCCGACCTACATTCCATGCAAGATGTTTTGAAATATTGATGATTTATTGTAGTTGTAGAAAGGGTTTTATTTATGTCCCCTATAAATTTTATAGCTATAACTTTATTATTGTAAAATACACGCCATTTTGAATTAGGCAGTTTTTAATTTTCTTTTCACCTGAAAATTGACGTTTCTAAATTAAAATCGAAGTAGTCTCTGAAATATGTCTAATGCCTCGGCACCGTCGGACACCCTGTAGATATATGATGTTTTACAAATAGGAATTTTATTTTAATAACTAATACTTTTTACCTAATAAATATACTAAATAACATTGAATGTACAGGGTAGGAAAGTACCGATGGTCTATCTGAAGTTACGTGAAAGCGATAAAGTAAGCCATAGAAATCCATGTGATAGACAAGGATGGGTATAGTGAAGGCGTCTAATAGTCACTGCCCATTTCGCCCTTCCACAAATAAAAAGTGGATATTATTTGTGGAAGGGCGAAACCGGCGGTGACTATAAGACGCCTTCATTACAAGTAAATAAAAATTTAAGTAGGTTATTATAGCCGGTGCTGAGACTCCCCCCTCCACTTTCGACCTTGGGATGACCTTGGGTGACCTTGGGTGACCTTGGATAACCTTGGATGACCTTGGGATGACCTTGGATGACGTCATCCGTGACCTGGATGACATTGATAGAGGTCACGGTGACCTTCACTTGACCTGGATGACATTGGTAGAGGTCACGGTGACCGTCATTTGACCTCTGCATATGGGAGGAGGCATTCGACATTGAATGACCTTGAAGTTACGTCATGACAGTTGGTGACCTTCAAATATCTTATCAATTACCTTGACTGTCCTCTGTAATTGCCATACATAGAAATGATGAATGAATTGAGTTGAAATTGGAATGACGTGTTCGAATTGTAGTGGGGGATTTTCCATATAAGAGAGTAGATCGCCCTAGAGAGACACATTTCGTTCAGTGTCAAACCTAGATAGTTATTGTCTACNAACATTTGACACAATAGAGAACTTAAGGAACTTTCCAATTAAAAAAAAAAACTCATTTAAGTATACCCTTTTGCACTCCTACATACCTCACTACGAGCAGTCGAAGAAAATTTGTATAAAAATTTATTTACGTATTTCTTTTGTAACGAAGTTTACAACAAATATTTATATAACTATTTTTCAAAAACCTTGTAAGTACCAATGTTCTTTTCAAAGTTAAGATAACACTTTGATTTCACTATTTAGATTTCCTGAATAACCTTACGCTCAGTTTTCCTATAATTGTTTTATTAGTGATTCACCTTTTTCGATTTGATGCTGAAGACTGGGATGTACTTGGGAATTTCCAGTCGATTGGCCAAAAGCGTCTGGTAAAAAACCTTTCAGGGTAGTAGGACTATGAGTATAGTTTTAGTATATAAAGAACAAGTTTTCTTATAATCCATCATAACTAGTTTGCAGCATCTCTGAGTAAAGACATCTAAGCATTAAAATGAAACTCTCCATCGTTTTCGTCTTCGCTCTGGCTGTTCTGTTGGCAATTACTGGACAAGCAGAGAGCAAAAACTTCTTCAAGAGAATTGTAAGTACCACTGCCATATAATTTTTTATTTAATTTTCTTTTTAGTACTGATGTAGTAAGATATTACAATAAAATAAAATAGAAATAATTTGCATAATCTTAAAAGCTGTTGTGTTTGTTTTTTTTTAAGTAATTCTATAAATTTATTACACTTTTATGTACATTAACGTTATCCGATTTATTATCAAACTAGGAAACACTTGCCTAATAAAGAAAATACATTTAAATGGTTGTATTAATAAATATCTTTGCATTTTTTTAGGAGAAAGTGGGAAAGAACATCCGCAACGCCGCTGAAAGAAGCCTTCCTACAGTAGTTGGCTATGCAGGAGTCGCTAAACAAATTGGAAAATAAATTAGGAAAACAACTTGCATATACATATTTATTTAATTTATTAAACTTAGTGCCATTAATGTTCCTTTATTTATATATTAATAAAATATATTCAATGTAATTATGTTTTTAAGTTATTCAGACTTTAATTATGAAAAATATTAAACAATCTAAGGACTGAGAAACAAGAATTCTTGTGTGTATCCTTATATGTCATAGATCTGCTAATACCCTGGTTATCACAAGCATTTTCATAAAATACACTTCGAAATATATCACATAGATTAGTTTAGTAAATGTTATAGAAGTTATAACACAGGCGAGAGGAGTTATTTTTGTAGATATCCTAAAAATACAGGGTGTCCCATTGAACATAAAATCTTGCATAGCTTCAGTATATCAATAATACAACAAAGTATTTCAGTTTCATTTTTTCACAATTTAAAATCATTTTCGTTAATACATGGTATCCAACTTCTTCTGGGCGTTACCTAACTAATTTTTTTTTTCAAATGTATCGCCCTGTACAATATTGCACTTTCGAATTTCCCCTTGAATTTAGAGCCTGCTTTGATAAACAAATATTGAACCTGCGTCGTATAATTTTCGTGTTATTTGATGTTTTAAAAAATTGGCATTTCTTACACTTTGCAAGATACCTACTCGCGGATATTCATAATTTTGTAACTATTTGTAGATTGAAAAGTGGATACCTAATAAAAAAGGAATTTTCAAAAAATCAATAGACTGTAAAACTAATGCTTAAACACCATTTAACCATTTTTTTTTGTCAATGCAATTCAACTTTGATGACAATATGATCACATTATTTCAGCACATGGTCTTAAAAATGTATAATAATATAACAATAATTAATAAAAACAAAAGCAGGCTACATACTTAAACAATAATGTAACTAAATGCAGTGTAAACATTGAAGTCACAATTTAATTATAGTACTTAGATATCTGCATTATTTTGATATAAAATAAATACATATTTGCAATAAAAACCATAGTGTACGAAATGAGTAAACTACAGATTAGTCAGATAAAGCTACAGAGCGGTTATAGTCCAGTCGAATTGCTTACATTTTATGCAAGATATTTGCAAGACATTTGCGTCCCCTAGCAATGAAGTTAGAAAGTTAGAATTGTTCTAAATTAAATATTTTAAATAGATTTTTTTTGTCAAAATCACAAAAGATATTTGAGATATAATAGTCCAGTTTGGAGATAAAAAAATTATTAGTAGTCAATTTATTGCACTTTATTACGGGAAAGGGTATGTAGAATGATAATATCAAAAAACTAACTCGAAAGAAATGGCGCTAAGTTTGCAAATTACAAATAACTGGCAAAATTACGTGTTTTTTCACTTTTTTTATTGCCCATGAAAATCTAGACAACCTATCGGAAAATTAGTTGTTTCATATTGTTGCATATTAAATTACCTACAATTTAAGGTACCTAAAGTCATATTTCACCAGTTTGTTAACTGTAGAATAAAGGTCGAACGCGGACAAATCAGTTTTCGAAAATTGCCCATTATTATTGCAAAAAGAGATGGATGTTAATAAAATTTATGGAAAAGACGTCAATTCAAAGACCAATATGTGTGCCAAACACACATTGAGCGTGAAATTGTTGTTTCAGGCATTTGTTAATTAATTTTGTTCGTTTTGTGCAACTATGTAATTGTTTAATTACTAAACATTAATAATTTTAGAAGTTAATATCCTAAATATAGATTCAAATTGGTCGAAATAAAAGTATCGAAAAAGAAAAATTCCAAAAAGTTGCTTTTTATAACTAACAAAGTAGAATGTGCAAAAGCCGCTCCAGAATTCGCTCTTTTTGTATTAAATAGAGCTTACTTTTACGGTAAATTCAAAAAAAAATAAATCACCTACGCCTCTTTGTTCCCAAGATAGATTTTTATGAAATTAATTCTAATTAACTACTAGACATATCGGACCGAGATTTTAGACACAATTATAGAAATGGTTAAACTTTTATTTTCAAAACGTTTTACATTGATAGAGTTCACGTAATAAACACGCTAGCAGCAGTAAAAGTTAACGTTATATTTTTACAAAAAAATTCTTATTGCCGAATCATTTACTTCTTTGACATTCCTCTACTATTTTTGCAATAATTTTAAAATGAAAGAGGTTGGACCCACCCGCTTTCATGTTTATTTTTCTTAATTGTCAACAAAGCAGAAAAAATTCAGAGCTGTATTGAATTTAAATAAAAAAATCCAGTATGATATTATTTTGAAAAACACCTACTGAAAAATACGACATGCCCTCCATCTTGCCGTTGCTAAGGTAAACAGAAAAAAATTGCAGAACCAAAATTCGTAGGGGGGCTAAACCCAGGTTATAAAAAGTATTTTTCCGACCTACATTCCATGCAAGATGTTTTGAAATATTGATGATATATTGTAGTTGTAGAAATTTAAAAATATTTTAATCTATTATATAGTTATATTTGTAATAGGCTTTTTGCCACAAAATCGCAGAATGTTCAAGATAAAATAGCCGCTCTGTAGCTTTAACTGATCAAGCTGATGATCACAATCAGCAGGTTCCGCAAAAATATATAGAGTGTTCCACTAAAATATATAAAGTTAAGATGGTTTATAGATTACTAATTTCGGCATTAAATTTCTACCACCCTGTATGAAATTAAGTCATTTTGAAATTATGGCAAGGAAGCTTAGAGTTTTATTTATGTCCCCTATAAATTTTATAGCTCTAACTTTATTATTGTAAAATACACATATTTTTTAATTAGGCAGTTTTTAAATTTTTTTGGAAAAAAATTAACTTTAAGAATAGGAAACCTTTACCTTTAACCTAAAAATTGACGTTTCTAAATTAAAATCGAAGTAGTCTCTGAAATATGTCTAATGCCTCGGCACCGTCGGACACCCTGTAGATATATGATGTTTTACAAATAGGAATTTTATTTTAATAACTAATACTTTTTACCTAATAAATATACTAAATAACATTGAATGTTATATTTTAGGCAAATGTAAACAATATTTACAAATATATAAAAACAAGTAATTTAAAAAATTAGTTACAAATATGTAACAATCGATTATTTCATATTCTGATAAGGCAAGAGAGAAAACTATTTATTTTTGAATTAAATATGATTTATTTGTCTAAACATGGTAAACCGCAATTTAATTATAGCATTTTGTATATTTAAAATGTGTTTAAGATAAATGAATATCTGCTGTAAAAGCCACAGTTCAAAATAAAAATAGAATTTGTCATTAATGACTAAACTGTGGCACGGAAATTAACGTGCGTACTTGCCTTCGACACAGTCTTCAAGTTACCACAGATTTGAAGTTTTTCCTGTTTTTCGAACGCAAACTTATGTTTTAGGGTAATATCTCACTGATTATTTCAATTTTTTAAGTTTAACGAATGTTTCTCTTAAAGTATTCTGAGTGAATAGCTTTTAATGAAAAAAACATTTTAAAAAATCAACATTTGACACAATAGAGAACTTAAGGAACTTTCCAATTAAAAAAAAAAACTCATTTAAGTATACCCTTTTGCACTCCTACATACCTCACTACGAGCAGTCGAAGAAAATTTGTATAAAAATTTATTTACGTATTTCTTTTGTAACGAAGTTTACAACAAATATTTATATAACTATTTTTCAAAAACCTTGTAAGTACCAATGTTCTTTTCAAAGTTAAGATAACACTTTGATTTCACTATTTAGATTTCCTGAATAACCTTACGCTCAGTTTTCCTATAATTGTTTTATTAGTGATTCACCTTTTTCGATTTGATGCTGAAGACTGGGATGTACTTGGGAATTTCCAGTCGATTGGCCAAAAGCGTCTGGTAAAAAACCTTTCAGGGTAGTAGGACTATGAGTATAGTTTTAGTATATAAAGAACAAGTTTTCTTATAATCCATCATAACTAGTTTGCAACATCTCTGAGTAAAGACATCTAAGCATTAAAATGAAACTCTCCATCGTTTTCGTCTTCGCTCTGGCTGTTCTGTTGGCAATTACTGGACAAGCAGAGAGCAAAAACTTCTTCAAGAGAATTGTAAGTACCACTGCCATATAATTTTTTATTTAATTTTCTTTTTAGTACTGATGTAGTAAGATATTACAATAAAATAAAATAGAAATAATTTGCATAATCTTAAAAGCTGTTGTGTTTGTTTTTTTTTAAGTAATTCTATAAATTTATTACACTTTTATATACATTAACGTTATCCGATTTATTATCAAACTAGGAAACACTTGCCTAATAAAGAAAATACATTTAAATGGTTGTATTAATAAATATCTTTGCATTTTTTAGGAGAAAGTGGGAAAGAACATTCGCAATGCCGCTGAAAGAAGCCTTCCTACAGTAGTTGGCTATGCAGGAGTCGCTAAACAAATTGGAAAATAAAACAAGAGAAGAATTTGCCTATACTTATTTAATTTATTAAAGTGCCAATGTTATTTTTTAAGTTATAATATTAATAAAATATATTTAATGTACTTCATGTTTTTTAATTCACTTGAACCTTAAATATGAAAAATATTAAATAAAGATTTGAATATATTTAACCCTTCGGTATATAATACTCACTGGTCACAATAAATAACAAAATAAATAAGCAAATATAAAAGTATGTACAATATTAAATACATACAAAATTATCGCTAATATTTGAAATATGTCGAAGATACCAAGTTTATTGTAGTTAAATGAATATAACGAGCGTTCAAATAAAAACGTGGTCGAAGTTGGCTCTGACACATTGGACGTAGGGAGTAGCTTATAGCGACCAACTTAACCTCATTTCTCAACGAGCTGTATAGCAGCTGTCAGTTTCAATAACGTTAATGACTATATAACTTTATTTTAAAGAATAATCGTGATAACAATAACAAACAATTAAAGGAGCTGCGGAAAGTGTCCCCCTCCTTGTTATAACAATAAATTAAAGCAGCTGCTGAAAGTGTCCCCCTCCTTGTTCCAAGCACTTTTCACACCTGTTCCTCAAAGAATTAAAGACATTTTCTAAGATGCTCGGGGTATTGTTAATTTCACGAATCTTGTCTATAAGTCGAGCCTGCAGATGGTTTAAATCAGGAATAGGCAGTTCAAAAATAGTGTTTTTAAGGTAAGGCCACAAAAAGAAATCACACGGCGTAATATCACATGACCTCGGTGGAAATTCATGTTCAGCATTGAGACTTATTAGTCGATTTTGGAAAACTTCCCTCAACATATTCATCGTCTCGCCTGCCGTATGTGCCCTTGCGCCATCTTGTTGAAAGTAAAAGTTTGTAATTTCGTTTTCTTCCAGCTGGTTAACAAAAGGAGCGATAATTTCTTCTCTATACCTTTGCGCAGTAAGAGTACCATTAAAAAAAATAGGTCCATAAATCCTCCTTCGATTGAGAGCACACCAAACTCCAATTTTTTGAGCGTGTAGAGGGCCCTCGACAAAAAAGTTATCTGGTTTTTCAGAAGACCACATTCTCATATTCTGTGAGTTTACGTAACCACTTAAATGAAACCAGGCTTCATCAGAAAAAAAGGTGATATTATGAAGTTCACCGTAGTTGTTTAAAAACCATTCACAAAATACAGCCCGTCGCGGAAAATCAACTTCATGAAGTTCTTGCTGACAAGTTAAACGATAGGAGAACAAACGCAAATCTTTTTTTAACACTGTGTGGCAGGTACCGACTGATACTCCCACCATTTGTGATAAAACACGTACAGAAGTTCTTGGCGCATTTTCCATTATTTGTTGGACATTTTCTTTTAATTCTTCAGTCCGCTTTTTAGGTCGGCCGCTTCCTTCTTTTCTTGTTACACTGCCCGTTTCACGAAAAACATTAACACAACGCTGAACTGCACTTTGAAAAATTTTGTACTCAACAACGCCGGGAAATTGATTTTGAAATTCTATGAAACATTCCTCAATAGAATACTTCCATATTCCATCAATCTTGCGTCCATTTCTAAAGTAGGACTCTATGATAAACACTTTTTGTTCTTGAGAAAACACCATTTTAAACGCTTTTTAAAACGAAAATATTCAAATTGATAGCGGCGATATAGCGCTTTGACAGATGACGTTTAAGTTCATTTGCTATACGCTACGCCCTACGTCCAAATTTTCAGAACCAACTTGACCACGTTTTTATTTGAACGCTCGTTATTTAAAGAATACCTAGTCATTTATTAAAAACGTAATCAATTTTATTTTTCTAATTTCTTTCATTTATTTCGAATTCAGACAATTAAAAAATATTAACTTGCTACAGGTACAATGATCCTTTAATTTTGCGCTCCTTCTACGACTATTATACAGGGTCTTTGTAAAAGGAGTGGCACAAATGGTATCGACGATCAAAAGAACACGTTTCGCGTAAAACTGACTTTAGTCAAAAGTTTACCGCTTACAAGAGACAGATCCTCAAAGTTTCCAAAATGAATATCGGAGAGGGGCTGTAATTTCAATCATTTTTTGATAATTTTTGCCTCTTGGAGGAAATTGGCATAATCAGCTCTTCAGTAATTTTTGCTACAACTTTTTGTCTGGCAAAAATTAGATATTCAGAAATACCTATCAGATAATTTGGTTTATTTTAAGAGTTTTACCTGGCTCACATTTTTGCATTAAAACCAACCGTTTATTAACAAAAAATAAAATTCATTAACTGAAATTGAAAGAGAAATTTTGTTTTTTTGCAACATGCTGTTTTTTTGTTTGTAACATATGTTGCCACTATATTGATATATAGTTTGACAGCTCTATCTCTAGTAATAAACGAGATATTGCCCATAAACTCAATATTATTGTTAGTTTCTAGGCAACTCCCTTACTCTCTTACTATAAAAGATAGATCGCTAAATTTTTCTATTCAACTATACAAAAATATGAAATATGAAAAAACTAATTTTTTATAATTTTATTCTATTGCGATGTTCATTTGTTTAATCTTATACAAAATATCGGTGCTTGAGAAAAATTTATAAAAATTTATATTTAATTTTCCTTTTTGCCTCCAAAAATAACAGCTGTAAGTATGGGATGCATAATATATAAAAACATACTGTATTTACATACAGTATTTTTGAATTAGATATATATGAACAATGATTTTTTAACATAATTTGGTAAATAATATTCAAATGCTTAATCATATTTTAGGCTAAGTAACTAAATACTAATGGTAGTTAATTCTTTCATATCCCGACAATGAAAGGGAAACTACTTAAACAGTGATTAAATGTTTCGTGTAAATATTTATCTCCGTAAACATTATAAACCACAATTTAATTATAATATTCCGTATATTTAAAATTTGTATAAGATATCTTGTGTAAAAACCATAGTACAAAATAAAAATAGAAATCGTGATTAATGGCAAAATTAAGTAGACTCATATAGAATCCCCATAAATTATAAAGTTTGAGCTTGTCTATTAAATTGTTGACCGTTATTGTCTGTTAAATTGCATTACATTTTTTGAATATGTATTATGATTTTTTAAGTAATTCCTTACATTATCATAAATAAAGGTAATTTTTTGCGATTGGAGTTAAAACCTAACGCGTTGGAAAAAATTGAAAATCACACTTTGGTTTCAACGGGAAAAATCTGTAAGGAATCACATATAAGTTTCAGAGCAACATAAAACACGTTTTAAAATTCTGATCATGATACACATTTTTTCATATTTTCGTAAAACTTTAAATGTCTGTAACAAAATAATCCTACCTGATGGAAAAAATCTAAAAGCAGATTCGAATGCAAGAGGTGAAATACTACAAGAATGACCCCAAAGGTTTGTGTAACAAAAATCATGTCGATCGGTATTATCAAAACACTTAGAAATTGATAAAATCAGCTAGATATAATACACCTCTTAATCGTTGAAGGCATTTTTTCATTATATCAATTCAAATTTCACTGTTTAATACATTTTTGCATATCATTAAAATTTTTATTTATTGTTATAGTGTACATACAATTGTATTAACAAATAGACTCATTAGTCCATCGTAATTATTCATTGTCGTAATTCACAATCACAATTCTTTTCTGTGAACGAACACTTTTGTTTTAAGGCAATATTAAACTGGTTATTTCAATATCATTAATTCATAACATTCGCCATTAAAATTTTAATTTATCATAGGGTGCTAAGTTCGATATTATTAAAAAGAAATTGAACCCCCTGTATAAAACATTTTTGTTCTGACATTATTTGACTATGACACAGATAAATGTTTCATTTATATTAAAAATTTTAGGACAAACTAGCTCCTGATACAGGAAATATTGAACAACTTTTAATGACAAAAACGTATAAAAAAGTTATAACTTGGCAACTCAACATTTAAGTCCCAATGTAGAGTTATACTTATATAAAGTTATTCCCATTAAAAAAAAAAATATTTACCTATGTACCACACTTCTTTACAACACCTTTTCTATATCTCACTAAATTTAAAATATGTATTTTTCAATGCCGTTGACATTTATAAGGTGATATTTTTTACCAAGAGGTAAAACTATTACTAATTGAAAGTAGACTCTACGATCCCATTTGATAAAAATTGTAACGTATCTAATTAAAATACATTAACCTTAAAAATATGCATTTATTAATGAATTACTCTGTTCTTTATTACAAGGAGTGTAATTGATAGGACAGGAGGCCTAGTTTGGCTATTCCAGGTGAATTAACGAAAGAATCTGGTGAAGTACAGTGACCTGAATATCTAACATATAATGGGCAGGCCTGCCTGTTCTATATCATTACGTGCAGCATCAGTAGTGAAGAGTCAAATTACAAAATGAAGTTGTCACTTATTTTCATCTTCGTCATAGCAATGGTGTTCGCACTCAGTGGTCGAGCTGAGAGCAAAAATATCTTTAAAAGACTTGTAAGTATCAATATTTTAGTGATGAATAACTTTGTGAATAAACGAATTTCTCATCTGTTTTCTCAAAAAATTTACAGTTAGTTTTGTACATAAAAACAAAGTTTTTTACAACATTCTATCATCCAGAAATATATGCAGAAATAATTTATTTTTGCAGAAGTTAACATTATTGATTGTTGTTGAGACGGTTTAATTAACTATTATTTTTCATTTATTTTGACAGTAGTACTATTCGAATTATGCGAAGTTAATAATTAATAAAATGTTGTTTTCTTTCAGGAGAAAGTAGGCAAGAACATTCGTAACGCAGCAGAAAGAAGTCTTCCCACAGTTCTTGGATACGCAGCAGTTGCAGGTGCAGTGGGCAAAAAGTAGAAGATAATCTCATTATTCTATTTATTTTTAGTTATTAAATTGGCATTTATGAAAATTTACAATGTGATATTATATTTTAATGCAATAAAACTTCATAAAATTTATTTTTTTTTGTTTAGAGTATATTGCTTAAATACAGGATATTAAAAATATCACAAGCTTTTGAGAAGATTTTCAAAGAACTGTAACTTAGAGGGAAATGATCTTAGAGATAATCAAAAAAAGTAAATTGAAGCTGCAAGTGTCTAGTTTTCAGATCTGCAGTTTAAAATTTTTTAGCGTCAGCAGCTTTTGAGTAGTCAAAATAAAATCAACGGAAAAGAAATTTGAAAATTTTTGCTCTTTTAAAAAAGGCCTATGGACTTTAAAACATTTTTTTGTTAATTTCATTATAAAACTTTTAGATAATTTAATTATCTTCAATTTGAGCGATTCCGAAGCCTTGTACGATTATTTGTCGCTGAATTACCGTCGATCAAAGCAAAAAATTCATTTTTCACTTTGGCAATCAATTACTCAGGAAATAATGGTCGTACAGAAAATCCAAGTAGGGTTTTGAAAACTGCAAAGTATTCTCTACAAGTCGTAATTATGAGTTTTCGATAAAAAAAAATTTTTCAAAGTGAAAATGTCTAGAAAAAAGGTAAAAAATTACATAATTAGGGATATTTGAATAACTTGGCATAACTAATGAATAAACTAAGAATATTGACTATAACTTTTCAACCTCAAAGTGTCCTAAAGAAACCCTGATAATATCTTACTGGCAATAGTTGCGATATGTGAGGAAAAACTTAAAATTTCAAAGATCCAAAATGATAATTTAAATAAAAAAACCGCATCTGCGTTATAAAACTTTAATACCACTCTGACAAAAAAGCATTATTGAGGCAATCTTTCCAATACAAACTGCACCACAGTTATCAAACTCTGCACCATGGGGACCAAATTTGTGTTGGAATTCTTCAGCAGTTCTTTGCTGTATCTCCTCTAAAAAGTACATTTCTCATAGCTGAATCAACTAAAATTCCTACTCACAAGTTTCCTGTACGATCTCCTCCACTTTATCGTCATAGTTTTTCCTGGTTGTACATAAATATAAGCCACGAAACTCATCACCAACGTAGCGCCACATGCCAAAGCCACTGACAATTTTTGGAGCAAATTCATAAGTTACGAAATTGGATTTTTGTACCTTCCGTTAATTTTTTGGTTATGTGCCTGACATTTCTGACTTTGACAGTAATGGTCTAAGATTCGTTCATTGTTTTCTACACCACCATATCGTGGGGTTGACAGGGAGGGATAGTTACTTTGAGATATGCTATTAAAAATATTAAATAGAGCAAAACTATTATAAAAGCAATCGCAATCATCTTTGTGTGTGGGAATATCTCGGATTGATTTCAGGGTAACAATAATTTTGACACCAAAACCTTATAGCTGTTTTACATTGACAATTTATTCACGAATAAATTGACGAAGTTATTCATGAATTAATTGGTAAACAGTGTGGTTTTACACTGCTACAGACTTTGAAGTTTTTTGACGTATCAGTTCTACCAATGAATCAAAGAAGCAAATAAATTTCAAAAATGTCACCTTTCCACTCATAATTGTAGTGATACAGCAGCGGTACCGTTCTGACACATATTATATAAATATTAGTTTTTGTAAGTAACAAATCAGTATAAACAATGCAAAACTAGTACGAGAAAATCGACGTCTCTCAGATTTTTTTTTTTAATACCGATACTTTCCAGGTTTTAATTGAAACGCCCTGTATAAATTCAGGTAACTAAAATCATATTTTTAGAATTAATTTTACATCAGAGCTAAACAAAAAACTAGGGGAGGACCTAGAAAAACATATTTTTTCTTAAATCTTTCGGAAATATTTACTTTTTCGGACCAATTTCACAACAAAAATACTGTATTCTAATTATTTTAGTTCGTTGCTAAACAAGCGGCAGCAAACAATATAGGAAAGTTAACTTTCCCGAACCATTTCTTATCTATATTTTATACAATAAATATTACAATTAGATTATAATGAAGAAATGTTAGGTATGCATTAACAAAAATTTATTAGTTCATGTTAAAATTAATTAATATTGTTCGCGATTTTAAAAGGTAAAAGCACATTCCTGGATTCAAGGCTTGTTTTTGCATTGTCGTCCGGGATCGCATTACATTTACAAGACCTAAATGCAAAACGTGTCAATCACAACTAAAATTTCTACAAGTTCCCTCACGTTTAATTCTTCAATAGAGAATTAATCACTTTTCAATGTGGATTTTACTCATATTTTCTATGTATTATAAGTAGGTAGCAAAACAATAAAGGAGGGCCTAAAAATACCACAGGTGATTTCAATCAATTCATTCATGACTCATATTCATTTTGTTGTCTCGTTTAATAGCAAAAGCATGCAAGGTTATTTAAATTTCTTTTCATAGCCAGCGTCGTGCTAATTAAATAATGATCGTAAAAATTAGTTATGCTTCATTAGAGTAGGTATTTCACAGTAATTACAGGTATTTACGGTTAAGAATGAAATTACCGATTAATATAAATTTTACGGTACCTACATAATAATACTATGAAAAGGTCCTATTGTATTAATTTGTTTACTTTTTATATAACGAGCGTTCAAATAAAAACGTGGTCAAGTTGGTTCTGAAAATTTGGACGTAGGGCGTAGCGTATAGCAAATGAACTTAAACGTCATCTGTCAAAGCGCTATATCGCCGCTATCAATTTGAATATTTTCGTTTTAAAAAGCGTTTAAAATGGTGTTTTCTCAAGAACAAAAAGTGTTTATCATAGAGTCCTACTTTAGAAATGGACGCAAGATTGATGGAATATGGAAGTATTCTATTGAGGAATGTTTCATAGAATTTCAAAATCAATTTCCCGGCGTTGTTGAGTACAAAATTTTTCAAAGTGCAGTTCAGCGTTGTGTTAATGTTTTTCGTGAAACGGGCAGTGTAACAAGAAAAGAAGGAAGCGGCCGACCTAAAAAGCGGACTGAAGAATTAAAAGAAAATGTCCAACAAATAATGGAAAATGCGCCAAGAACTTCTGTACGTGTTTTATCACAAATGGTGGGAGTATCAGTCGGTACCTGCCACACAGTGTTAAAAAAAGATTTGCGTTTGTTCTCCTATCGTTTAACTTGTCAGCAAGAACTTCATGAAGTTGATTTTCCGCGACGGGCTGTATTTTGTGAATGGTTTTTAAACAACTACGGTGAACTTCATAATATCACCTTTTTTTCTGATGAAGCCTGGTTTCATTTAAGTGGTTACGTAAACTCACAGAATATGAGAATGTGGTCTTCTGAAAAACCAGATAACTTTTTTGTCGAGGGCCCTCTACACGCTCAAAAAATTGGAGTTTGGTGTGCTCTCAATCGAAGGAGGATTTATGGACCTATTTTTTTTAATGGTACTCTTACTGCGCAAAGGTATAGAGAAGAAATTATCGCTCCTTTTGTTAACCAGCTGGAAGAAAACGAAATTACAAACTTTTACTTTCAACAAGATGGCGCAAGGGCACATACGGCAGGCGAGACGATGAATATGTTGAGGGAAGTTTTCCAAAATCGACTAATAAGTCTCAATGCTGAACATGAATTTCCACCGAGGTCATGTGATATTACGCCGTGTGATTTCTTTTTGTGGCCTTACCTTAAAAACACTATTTTTGAACTGCCTATTCCTGATTTAAACCATCTGCAGGCTCGACTTATAGACAAGATTCGTGAAATTAACAATACCCCGAGCATCTTAGAAAATGTCTTTAATTCTTTGAGGAACAGGTGTGAAAAGTGCTTGGAACAAGGAGGGGGACACTTTCAGCAGCTGCTTTAATTTATTGTTATAACAAGGAGGGGGACACTTTCCGCAGCTCCTTTAATTGTTTGTTATTGTTATCACGATTATTCTTTAAAATAAAGTTATATAGTCATTAACGTTATTGAAACTGACAGCTGCTATACAGCTCGTTGAGAAATGAGGTTAAGTTGGTCGCTATAAGCTACTCCCTACGTCCAATGTGTCAGAGCCAACTTCGACCACGTTTTTATTTGAACGCTCGTTACATTTTTCACAAAAGGTAGTAATTATTAATTAAGTGCAAACTCTTTTACATGGCATCAGTGGCGGCTCGTCGTATGAACCAACTGAGGCCGGGCCTAAAATTTGGCTTTCACACCGTATATTTTATTTTTGAAAATGTTTTTATTTTTGAAAATTGTACAAAGCAAAATACAATTTTACCTACATAAGGCGATGTCTAGCCAATGGCTACTCTACTTAACCTTATACAAAATCTAATTGATATTAAATTATTTCGGATGATGTCTAAACGTATACAATGCGTGCAAAAAAGGCATATAAAAATAAAATAAAATGTTACAGGAGCATAATTATTAAAATTACAATATTAAAACTAATTGACAAAAACAAAATTTAGAAATAATGGATATGAAAATAAAATAAGTTGGTCATACTATAAAACCAGACAAAAAAAAATATATATATTTTAATACCTACTTTTCTACTATTAACCTAAATAAGCAGTCAGGTAAAATAATTTACAATTATCTAATACATTTATCAAAAATCAAAATAACAGTATAAAATAATTGTTTGAATATTTCGCCGTCTCCATCGCCACGGCATTACTCCCCACTAGTCCACAGCACAGTGAGGCCAGAAATTCTTTGCTTATAGGCGCGTCACACATGCCTGCAATATGCTAACAGTTCCCCCTCCAAGCGAGGCGGTTAAAATAACGTGATTTATGAGGGAACTGATTCCGGCTCAAAGCTGCTTATAGTTTATAGTTTCAGTTCGCGGTTAATGTACGCGTCACATAGTACGCGGGTAGTGTCTGATGTCAGTGTGAGGGATAGTACAAAGGCTTTAAACATAAGGACAAGACAGGTATTAATTTAAAATAAATAAAAAACAATTTCCTTACAACAAAACAAAGTAAGACTAAATTTAACGCAATTTAATAGATACTTATTACATTATCAAATACCTACATAGGTAGCTAATAACGAAACTATATCAAATATTGTTTTAATTTATTGTTTTATCCCTTGAAACACCTTTTTCAAGTCGTAATGACGTAAACTACTGCTCTGAACAAATTAAAATCATTAATCTAAGAATTTCTAAATTACGAAACGAAGAAAAAATTTAAAATATTTTTAATTATGCGTAAACTATTACTGGACTACCAAGTAAACGGGTCAAAAGTTGCAACGAATTAGAAATATTTTCGAAATATATTTCCCCTTAATTAAGTACTTACTCGTTTTGGGAATTTACATGATTTAAATTTTTTTGCTTTAATAGATTCCTCAAAATTTCCAGAATATGAAATCAAATTTCCTGAAAAATTGTTTGAATGTTTATTACAAATATATTCAAACGTTTTTGAAACAGGTGGGTTGATAAACGAACTTAATATTTTGTAAAGATACTAACAATTTCGTAATTTAGAAGTTCAAAATACGATAGAAATATTATACAAGGAATTTAAAATGGTATTTTCGGAAACATACAAATTGTTTTGCCCACTCTTAACAATTCCTACAAGTGTCTAGGTAGAAAGAAACTTTTTGTGTCTTGAGCGCATTAAGACTTAGAAATACGATGACAAGAGCGCTTAAACAACTTATGACGATAGAAAAAGAACTATTGCAAAGTCTTAGTGCCGATCCTAAATTTTATGAAGACGTTGTAAGCAAATTTACAAATTTAAAAGACGGATGAATAAACCTGTTTTATAAAAACATTGACTATGTTTTTAAAATATTTTGTTAAAAGTGGAGGCAAACGAAAAAGTTGGTGGCGTTGTTTTATATGTAAACAGATAAGTTGGCTGGCTACCTCATGAAAATTTGGTTTATATTTTTTCATATTTTTTAATATTCATAAACCAAGTAGGAACAATTTTGTTAATTTCACAGGTCAACAATGGTCAAGAAGCAAACACACTAATATGCATTCCCGAAGGATTTTCGTGCGCTGAATCCGAATCTGGCCGCAGAATTGCTCTATCACATCAGGTTTTTGAGATATCCTAACCTAAAAGTGCAAAAACACTGTTTTTCGTCATATTTGGGGTTATGCAGTAATGCCATCTATTCTTTTTCAAAAAACTAATACATTGAATCTAAAAGTATAAGGCTCCCTCCTTCGAATGCCGTTGAGTTTGCTCAAATATCTTTTTTTTTTCGTTGCGAAATTTTTAAGTTTCTCAGTTTCTTAAGTTTCTGCTTCCAAAAAAAAGTTAAAGTTTGTTGGTCTGTGTTATTAGGTAATATTAGGTTAGGTTAGGTTGGTCTGTGTTATTAGGTATATCATTTTGTTTTTTTTTTGTTACTTAATTTTATTGTTAATACAATTTTTAAGGTTCTGATATTACTATTAATAATATAATATTTTAATTTACGGTTATAGTAGGGCTATTGGTGAAGACCTCCATAATAAAAAATGACATGGAAATTTATTCCTATTTGTTATTTGATCCTTCTCGTGAACATCAGTTTTTCTATAATATTGTATAAAATTTCCAGATGCATTTAGTCTTTTGACATTGAAAATTTAAAACATTTTACTTGCGGCGCTTTCTTTTTTTCTTTCTTGCCCACCTAGTAAAAAAACCACAGGTCTCACCTATTCACAATGTCACGAGCCGCCACTGCATGGCATACGCCATTTTACTGTTTACTTTTCATAATTATTTTATTAAAATATTTACTGCTTAATCATTTTTAAATTTTTCTCAAATGTCCATTAAAACAGTTTCTAACCAACAGAAATATTTTATTTGTCAATACCAAGAAAAGAAATAACCAGGTAGACGCTCACTAGACCTTTTTCGAGATTTATGACCCCTTTAACATCTACAAAAGAGATTATCGTTATCGACAAACCCTTTTAGGAAAATAACCATAATTTGCAAATATTATTCCGGCTAAATAATTAAAAGGACCCAATAATATCAACCCTTACCTTATTATTAATTTGACGTCAACCGAGTCGAGTACACTATGCAGCCGACATCAAGTAGTACCGAAAGTAAAACGCTACTATACAGATCAGTGTCCAACAGTGAATTTAGAAATAGTGTTAGTTATGGTGTAGAAAATCGTTTCGACATGGATGGTTCAACCGCAAAGACACAAACCTCTGAAGATGGCACAAACGCAACCAAACTTTCCAAAGAAAAATCCACGTCTGGAGATGACATCCATGAAACAAAGGAAGGCTCAAAAGTGGAACAAACCAGCTACGTTGGTTTCGCGAATTTACCCAACCAAGTATACTGGAAAGCAGCCCATAAGGGCTTCGAGTTTACTCTCATGCTCGTCGGAGCATCTGGCTTAGGAAAGTCGACGCTAATGAACTCCTTGTTCCTGACAGACATCTACAACTCTGTAACTTATCCGGGACCTACAATAAGAAGTAAGAAGACAGTGTCAGTGGAAACGACAACAGTGAAACTGAAAGAAGGTGGAGTTAATTTAACATTAACGTTAGTCGACACGCCTGGGTTCGGTGACGCAATCAACAACAGCCTATCCTGGATTCCTATTACTGAGTATGTAGAAAAGAAATACGAAGATTTCTTCGTAGCGGAATCCAAAGTGAATAGAAAACCGATACTCGACCAGAGAATTCACTGCTGTTTGTATTTTATTCAACCAACTGGGCACGGTTTGAAGCAGTTGGATATAGAGTGCATGAAACGTCTGTCCGATAAAGTGAATATCATCCCTGTGATAGCAAAAGCAGACACTCTTACTCCAGAGGAATGCTTTACGTTCAAGAAACAGATTCTGCAAGATGTTGAAGCGAACAACATAAAGATATACAAGTTTCCAGATCTTTCCGAAGAAGATGAAGGGTTTGAATTAAACAAATCTCTAAAGGAAAAAGTTCCTTTCGCAGTAGCTGGCTCTAATACTACCATTGAAGTAAACGGCAAGACTGTCCGAGGTAGAAAATATTCTTGGGGCGTTATTGATATTGAAAATTTGGAACATTGCGACTTCATCGCTTTGAGGAAAATGATGATTTCCACGCACCTCCAGGATCTAAAGGACACTACTAACAACACTCTTTATGAGAACTACAGGTATCGTAAACTTTCTAACCTAAAATATAACGGAACGGATGTGATAAAAAACCCACTTCTTGAATTCGAGGAAGAAAAGCAAGGCCATGTATTGAAATTGAAGAAAATGGAGACTGAAATGGACGAATTACTCGAGAAAAAGGTGCGGGAGAAGGAGAAAGAACTGAGGGATACGGAAAAGCTTTTGAATATGAGGTACGAAGTTACAAAGAAGGCTTTGGAAGAAGAAGTTAAAGAATTAGAAGAAAAGCGGAAAACGTTCGAGTTGGAGAAAGACCTTTGGGAAAAGGAAAAAGTAATGGGTAGTAAGGAGTCCATTGAATCAAAAAGGAAGAAGAGGGGTTTATTTTAAACGATTTAATGCATAGTAGCATAAATATACATTTTATACACAATATTTGTGCGTTTCATTTATATGCTAAAAGAGAAAAACATGATCAATAATATCTTGCATTAGAGTCGTGTGACACTATACTAAAATTAGAACTAATTTTAGTAATTAACTAAAAGCTCTTTAATCTTGCATAGTATCATACGGAAACTGTAACAATTTTTGATGCAATGATGTTGAATACGATACTATGCAAAATTAAAAAGTTCTTAGTAAATTACTGAAATTAGTTGTCATACCACCGTTAGTCACAAAAATAATAAGTTACGTATAGAACATAGTAAAATAAGAGTAGGTAATATTTCCAGGATGGTATACAGGATGGTCCGACGTAAGTATTAAGCGTAAGAGCAATTACTAAGAGGAGTTTTTTAGATATTCTTAAACTTAAGTCAGAAAGGCAATAATTAAACATCAGGTTAGGTTAAGTTAGGTTAGATTAGGTTAGGTTCGTAGACTTAAATTAGAAAGACAATAATTAAACTATTTACAGATAGAACTTAATGGCATTTTCGGTTATACCGGAAGTCGACACCAACTTCGTTATTTTTAATGGGACACCCTATATATTAATGCATTTTCGGATTCTATGTGGAATTTGAGAGTCACTTTATTAAATATTCCCTATACGTAGGAGTTAAATTTGAGATATGTATTAATTTTTAGAAAATGCGACAAAGTAATTTAATAATAATAGTAATATCCCAAAATCTATAACTAATATTTAAAAAAGTGACCCTCAAATTTCACGTAGAATACAAAAATGCAATAATTGTCCTATTTAAAATAACGAATTTGGTGTCAACTTTTGGTATAACCAGAAGCGCTGGAGGGCTCTAGATATTTTAATTGTGCTCGACCCACTTTGCCAAATTTTCAAATTTTTCGGAGCAGTACTTTCTTAGATATCGATCGACGCAGTTCTGGGTATGTCCTGTATAGGGTTTTCATTTATACTTTCAAGCTAGTAAAAGGTTTATTATAAGAATTAGAAAAAAAATGATGCAGTAGTTTTAGACACGAAATTAAATGTAAATAATAAATTTATGTCAAGTATTGTAGAAGCTGATTCAACTTCAACACTATAGATTTGAATACTTTTTTAGGATTTCTGTGAAATAGGGGCTTATAGGTCTCTACTAATAAGAAAAAACCGTCCAAAAGAGTAAGTTGTATTCCAAAGGCTTATGAAAGGGATTATTATCACTTTATTTCAAAAGCTAGTTCGATTAATTAAAAAAATATATTTTTTTTTAAATTTTCTGTTTTACATATTTTTATATAGGTATATTATTTTTTATTCTGTTAATATTTATTAATATTACTTATAGGGAAGCCACTGCATTGGAAAAAGCTTTTCTCAAAAGACAAATAAGGTTTTAAACTTATTTGAATGAAGCCTAATAACTTTAAAATAAAGTACAAATATAAGGGCTAACAATTTTAATCAGTTGTTAGGTCCAGTCCATACATCCTTTGTTATTGGAAATAGATCTTATGTAGGTACTTTATATCACTGTAATCGATCCATATATGTAAAAACATATAGTGTTCCACTTAAAAATGTTAAAATTGGGTTTGTTTCTACACTTTTCGACACTCATTTGTGTATTTTATTCTTGTATGTACAAATTTAGGTCACCAAATATTTTTGAGTAATAGGCAATATAGTAATATAGAATACTCAAAACTTCTTTTAAAATAAAGTCGCGTTCTTAACTATCACTTTATAAATTGTTCAATTTCAAATAACAGTTGTTCGATTTATAGTAAGCTTGTAGGAAATAGTAGAAATCATATATGCATATTTCTACGTACAATTTGTATACCCCCTTTAATTGTTTGATATAATATTTTAACTTCAAACACATTATCTGGTGTAAAATATATTTAAAAAACTAAAATTCGTACAGAATTCTCATAACAGTTACACTAGTCATTAAAACTTCCAGATCTTTTGATATTTTTTGCGAAAACGTCATTAGATCTAATAAAAAAGTGCCGGTAATTTTCAGAGGCAACAACAAAGCAAGTCCGTCCATTTCACTCTCAAGGTTTGCGGTTCATACGCTTGAGTTTACGGTACTTTACGAAATGATTAATTCATCTTAATCACAGCTTTGTCAGTCGTTTGTAGGAAAGCAATCAGAGATTCCGCTGAACAGCTCTGAAAGAGTTGCAGACAGCAGATTCTCAAACGCTTAGAAAAAGGGGATATTTGAGTCCCAAAACACCTCGGTACTTTCTCGGTGGCGATAGGCGTGTATATCGATATAAAATGGTGTTTTTGCACAGTTGGAACACAGTTCAATCACACCTGCCAATAGTACACTGTTACAAAATGAAACCAGTTGTATTCCTCGCTATCGTCTTGGTCGTATTGCTAGTATGCGAACAGATATATGCAAGACCTGGTATCGATGAAGAACTAAAGAATGTGGTAAGGTTTAGTTACTATTTGAACAATAATATAGGTTGCTTAAAGTTTAGTCCACACTGTTAACTTTTCCATGGTCAATTAAATTCAAAATAAATTAATTTCTATGCCACAAAAAAATGCTTATGGTAATAGAGATAAAAACGAATTGTACCCCAAATTATTATTAACTATTTCTTAAATATATTTATAAAAATCAAATAAAATATCTAATTATTTTTAATACAGGCACATTCAGAGGAAATATGTCTCAAGACTTATTTTAAAGGATAATGTTAAAGGCAGTTATTTTTTAGGAAAGGGCAGGTCAAAGGATTAGAGATGCAGCGGAAAGGCTTCTACCTACACTTCAAGGATATGCAGCCTTAGCTCAGCAATTTGGGTTAACCCCCGATAAGAAGGACTGATTTTGGAAATGCTTAATCACCGGCATAATTCAAATTAACTCTATTTATTTTGTAAATTATTATATCACATTTAATAAACATTATTTTACCTAATTTATTTTTCATTTAACCGATCTCAAAACATAAACAATAGTTCAAAACATACGAATGTTTATGTACAATAATATCAAAAGTTAAAATAACTGATAACATTCATTTTAGAAAAAAGGACAATAAAAATTATAAAGTAAAAGTACCTTAGTACCTCGTATTAACCGTCGCACCGTTGTCACACTTATGTTTAATGAATCTTAAATTGCACTGTAAGGACTCTCTTGTGGATTACTTCCCCGATAAATTGAGTACGTAGAGCAAGGTGAACGATTTTACCAAGATTTAAAGGAAATTGAAAAAAATATCAGAGTAAGTAGAGCATAAATATGATGACGGACTACTGTTGAATATCGAAAAGAAAATGTAAGGTTGGAGGTAAAAAGAGAAATAGAAGCCACTGCGCAGATGGTTTGAAGACAAATGAGTTCACTACAAGCGAAAGCGTTAATTTAAAAAAATACCCAACACATCCGAAATCGCATATCTTCCTGGCATAGTCGAGAAGCACCCTTTTTTATTAACTCAGTGGGCATTTTCTCGAAATATGGCGGTAAGGTTCTCGAATCTAGTATACAAACCAATTACAGGACAAAGTTTATAAAAATACATATAACTGAAAGAATAAACCAACACAGAAAATAACTAAAAAATAATAACAATACATTGATGAAACGATCTAACACGAGTACGATTATTCAATTGTCACTGGCATATTTAAACGTGGAATACAAAGTTTTCAAATTACAATGAAAGATATCACATGAGGTAGGTACATATCTTGTTGTAATTACATGTCATTATATACATGGGAGACTTCAATAAAACATTAATATTAGCAATAAGACAACAAAAAGGTCGCGCAATACGACTAGCTAATCTTGCTAAAAAGTATAAGGGGTCTGAATATTAAATATTCATACGCGATCAACGCAAGTAGAATGATGATTTTTGCATTGATTTATGGACTCAATATTTCCCAAGATATATTGGGTGTTCATTTTCAAACCACACCATGAGGATCTCAGTTATCTTAAGAGATGCAAGGCCGATCAAATTAGGCAAAAGTTCTGAAATTTGATGACGAATAACGTGCATTTTGATATATCTTTTTCTTTGTAGATGAGTTATCAAAGAAAAAACTTAAAATTTTGATATCCTCGTTGATTTTTTTTTGATAGAAAACTAAAAGAGATGAACTTTTAAAATTAAACGTTATTAGGACACTTTTTTACGGAAAATAGAAATATGTTGTCGTATATGCCGCCTATCAGAAGGGAAATTTTCACTATTTTCTAATTCACCTCATTCTCCTGATTACGTTGAATCAAATTATATGAAGAAAAGCATGATATGTTTAAAACTTGATTGATTAACTAATTCAAAGAATATATATGACTGCTTCTTGTGAAAATTGTATTTTTAGTTCTATAATTCTTGACGATGTTGACCAAAATTTAATTGAACTATCAAAATAAAAATAGTACAATATACTCACGACAACATAATTGAATTCTCCACAAAGAAATATCCTAAAATCTTTTAAAATATCCTCTTTTTGTTTTCAGAAAAAAGAATAAAAACGGGAACCAATATTCTCGTTGATTTCAAAAGAAAATAGGATTCTTTCTCTTTTCGCTTTACCATTTTTAATTGAACTTGTCTCTCTTAAATAACCGAGATTCTCAATGAACGATTCGAACAACGGACACCCTCAGAATTGTTGTTAGGTTTCCCAAATATTAAATATTCAAAAAGTAATATTTTCTTGCCTATCTGTATCACAATGATAAAATTATCTGTGTCAAAGTATCCCGAAATTTATAAAAGAGAAAAGGTTGCAAAGTATATTGAAATTTCTGCAAAACTTTCTTAATTTTAAACGTGGTAGTAATAAAATCACAAATATAACACTAGTACTATTTTCCTTTTTTTAACCAAATATGCAGTACATTTATTTAAAAATAGTTTTGCAAAGACCACAACATTTTTCGTACGTCATTAGAGTTTATCACAAAAAGGTAAACAAATTGTAAGCCATATATCAAAAGCTGAAATATCAATAATACGCACAATCGCGGGATAACCACAAAAATATGTAATATTTTATATTTTTATAGGAACATTCCCACGTTTACTATCTTTCAGGAATTTTGATAGCAGCAGTTAATGTACGTATACCGTCGGCAATTTTTTATTACGATTACAATGATTGACACATTGCCTTTGTCTTTCGAAAGGAAATATGACTTATTTTGAAGTCTTGCCACAACTTCCGCTTCATCATACTATGGCAAATCCGCTACGTAATGAATTATCTGCACAATTTCGTCTATATAAAAGACAGTATTATCTCCACAAAATCAGTTTCGCTCCATTTTTCCTGCCTAAGCATCTAAATAATAATAACTAGAACAATGTGCCCCAAAATCTCCGTTCTGTCTTTTCTGGTCCTAGCTGGCTGTGCATTGGCAGCACCCAAACCGTTTGATTTGGATGAAGTTGTAAGTATGAAAAATTATCTGATATGAAATATAACCTCAAAAAACTCATGTATATTAATATTCAGAACCATCTGAGGAACGTTAGCGATAGCGTTATTCGAATGCTAGATTAAATTACAAACAAATCGATGAACTGAAACAATGCTCTCTCAAATATCTTTGATAGTTTGCAAAATATGCTGAAAAGTAAACTGGAAATCTCGTTGTTTCTTTCTTAATATACAGGCTGTTTCAGAAAGACCTCCCGTAAACACAGCGAATGATAGTACGACAAAAAATAAGCCTTTTTGTCTTATGAACTTATATGTCTATCTCCTCTTGTTTTCGAGATACAGAGCGACAAATTAAAATTTTTTAAATAGAATTTTTACGAAAATTTCGAAACGGTGCGAAATATTTTTATGAAATTTGATATTCCGGGGTTTTTAAGGATGCCAAATCCGCTAGTCTAATTATTTTTTGTATACTTCATAGAGGGCGCTAGTTATGCTAAATTCGTATTACATTTTAAGTTATAATTTTTTGGAGGTTAGGTTTTTTACCATTCGGGTTCCAATTTCTAATATACAATTTTATTTTCTAAAAATAATGTACTTTTGTTATATAACTTCCTAATCTGAACGGTTTTCGAGAAAAAAGGCTTTTAATTGAACAATATTACGATGTATAAAATAAGTGACTTTTCTCAAAGTAGGCTTATGTCAAAGGTTATTGATAACGTTTACATTCTTAGTAACATTTTAAAATCTAATTAACTTTATATCAAAATTTTAGTGACTATAATTAATCTTACTAACTACAGTCACTAACAATCACTAAAATTTTTATATAAGGTTAATTAGAGTTTAAAATATTACTAAGAATGTATGCGTTGCTTATGAGACATCTATCAATAAGTTTTGAAATAAGCGTACTTTGAGAAAAGTCACTTATTTTATACATCGTAGTATCGTAAGAGAGATTAAAAGCCTTTTTTCTCAAAAACCGTCCACATTAGGAAGTTTTAACAATAGTCCAATTAACCAAGCCTTTAAATCGAAATTTTGCCAANTTAACTAATTCAAAGAATATATATGACTGCTTCTTGTGAAAATTGTATTTTTAGTTCTATAATTCTTGACGATGTTGACCAAAATTTAATTGAACTATCAAAATAAAAATAGTACAATATACTCACGACAACATAATTGAATTCTCCACAAAGAAATATCCTAAAATCTTTTAAAATATCCTCTTTTTGTTTTCAGTTAAAAGAATAAAAACGGGAACCAATATTCTCGTTGATTTCAAAAGAAAATAGGATTCTTTCTCTTTTCGCTTTACCATTTTTAATTGAACTTGTCTCTCTTAAATAACCGAGATTCTCAATGAACGATTCGAACAACGGACACCCTCAGAATTGTTGTTAGGTTTCCCAAATATTAAATATTCAAAAAGTAATATTTTCTTGCCTATCTGTATCACAATGATAAAATTATCTGTGTCAAAGTATCCCGAAATTTATAAAAGAGAAAAGGTTGCAAAGTATATTGAAATTTCTGCAAAACTT
Source organism: Anoplophora glabripennis (assembly GCF_000390285.2). Lineage (NCBI taxonomy): Eukaryota > Metazoa > Arthropoda > Insecta > Coleoptera > Cerambycidae > Anoplophora > Anoplophora glabripennis. The sequence continues at coordinate 161,164 of NW_019416581.1, read as the reverse complement.
TCTTAATTTTAAACGTGGTAGTAATAAAATCACAAATATAACACTAGTACTATTTTCCTTTTTTTAACCAAATATGCAGTACATTTATTTAAAAATAGTTTTGCAAAGACCACAACATTTTTCGTACGTCATTAGAGTTTATCACAAAAAGGTAAACAAATTGTAAGCCATATATCAAAAGCTGAAATATCAATAATACGCACAATCGCGGGATAACCACAAAAATATGTAATATTTTATATTTTTATAGGAACATTCCCACGTTTACTATCTTTCAGGAATTTTGATAGCAGCAGTTAATGTACGTATACCGTCGGCAATTTTTTATTACGATTACAATGATTGACACATTGCCTTTGTCTTTCGAAAGGAAATATGACTTATTTTGAAGTCTTGCCACAACTTCCGCTTCATCATACTATGGCAAATCCGCTACGTAATGAATTATCTGCACAATTTCGTCTATATAAAAGACAGTATTATCTCCACAAAATCAGTTTCGCTCCATTTTTCCTGCCTAAGCATCTAAATAATAATAACTAGAACAATGTGCCCCAAAATCTCCGTTCTGTCTTTTCTGGTCCTAGCTGGCTGTGCATTGGCAGCACCCAAACCGTTTGATTTGGATGAAGTTGTAAGTATGAAAAATTATCTGATATGAAATATAACCTCAAAAAACTCATGTATATTAATATTCAGAACCATCTGAGGAACGTTAGCGATAGCGTTATTCGAATGCTAGATTAAATTACAAACAAATCGATGAACTGAAACAATGCTCTCTCAAATATCTTTGATAGTTTGCAAAATATGCTGAAAAGTAAACTGGAAATCTCGTTGTTTCTTTCTTAATATACAGGCTGTTTCAGAAAGACCTCCCGTAAACACAGCGAATGATAGTACGACAAAAAATAAGCCTTTTTGTCTTATGAACTTATATGTCTATCTCCTCTTGTTTTCGAGATACAGAGCGACAAATTAAAATTTTTTAAATAGAATTTTTACGAAAATTTCGAAACGGTGCGAAATATTTTTATGAAATTTGATATTCCGGGGTTTTTAAGGACGCCAAATCCGCTAGTCTAATTATTTTTTGTATACTTCATAGAGGGCGCTAGTTATGCTAAATTCGTATTACATTGTATGTTCTAATTTTTTGGAGGTTAGATTTTTTACCATTTGGGCTCCAATTTCTAATGTACAATTTTATTTTCTAAAAATAATGTACTCTTGTTAAAACTTCCTCCCTGGACGGTTTTCGAGAAAAAAGGCTTTTAATAATTAAACTCTTATAATATTACGGTGTATAAAATAAGTGCCTTTTCTCAAAGTAGGCTTACGTCTAAACTTATTGATGGATGTCTCATTGACAACGCATATATTCTTAGTAACATTTCATACTCTAATTACCTTTATATCAAAATTTTAGAGACTGTAATTAATCATTACTAACTACAGTCACTAACAATCACTAAAATTTTGATATAAGGTTAATTAGAGTTTAAAATACTTATTACTAAGAATGTATGCGTTGTTTATGAGATATCTATCAATAAGTTTTGACATAAGCCTACTTTGAGAAAAGTCACTTATTTTATACACCATAATATTATAAGAGTGCAGTTGAAAGCATTTTTTCTCGAAAACCGACCGCATTAGGAAGTTCTAACAGGGGTACATTATTTTTAGAAAATAAAATTGTACATTAGGAATTGGAGCCCGAATGGTAAAAAATCTAACCTTAAAAAAATTTGAACTTAAAATGTAATAGGAATGTAGCATAACTAGCGCCCTCTAATATTTAAAAAATAATTAAACTAGCGTATTTGGCATCCTTAAAAACCCCGGAATACCAAATTTCATAAAAATATTTCTCACCATTTGGAAATTTTCGTAAAAATTCTATTTTGTCGCTCTGTATCTCAAAAACAAAAGACATATAATTCATAAGACAAAAAATTCTTATTTTTTTGTCGTACTATCACTCCCTGTATTTATGGGAGGTCTTTCTGAAACAGCCTGTATATTTACTTAAAATAGTGAAGTTGCACTTCTCTTTATTTTTAATTATTTTTTAAATGTGTTCATGGGCACCAAATTTGTTTAANTTTTTTTAATCGATATATGTTAACAGTACAAATATTCAAGAGATCATTTTGTTTGGTTTTATAGCCGGAGTAAGGTTTTTGCAAGTAATTAGTAAAATTTAAATATTCGATTTTTGGTTTTATAAAAGGCTAAAATTCACTTGAAAGTTATAACAAAACTAAATTAAATAAGGTTTTTAAAACGTAAAATTAACCTAATAATAATAATTGACCTAGCGGTCTCGAAAAATAAAAAAGTCATTGGATAATTTATTGTGTAGGATAATTATTTTATTTTTATTTTACAAAAATATTAAGAGCAATAAAAGTATATTAATTTCTTATTTATTCAATTTTTAAATAATAAGTTTTTCGTTATTTTCGACAAGTTCTTGAGTTGAAATAAACGTTTCATCATCAATTTTGGATGGAACATTCATCTGAGCACGCACAGACTGCACAGCATTCCAGGTTCGATGACAAACAGTTACAATTTTCCACTACATGCACAAAAATATTTTTGAAGCATATCTAACGCAGTTTCTCCTTCGAAATGATTAAAATCCAAACAACCATTTTCAATTTTCCATCCATGTGTCAATGGATCAAGAGTTACAATTTCACTATTTGTAGACTGTTTTTTTACTCGCTTTAGACCTTCAATAAAATAATTGACCTATACGAAAAAAATGTATCTTAAAGTAGAAGATCTGCCGATTATTATGTTTTTTTTTAGAATTAAATTCTATTCAGTAGTTTTTGAGAAAAAATTCGGAAAGTATGTCGAATTCGTCACTTTTTTCACATTAAATTGTAAATATCTCGGAAACGAAGCATTTTTCGAATTTTTTTCAAAGGACAAAAGGTGTTTATTTTTACATTTTACAATAAAAAACTGTTTTCAAAGCCATTCGGCGAGTAATTTGTTTTTACAACTTTTTTGTTTATAATTGACTGACCACGCCGAAAAATATAAAAAAAAATATGTAAATTAGAAAAATACACTTTATAAAATTAAAAAAGTTTCATACTGTAGGTTTTTGTTTTAAAAATTTAATCGGTTACCTTCATTTAGAAGCACCTTTCTAGGGGTGAACCGCTCGCCTAATATATGATTCTTCTTTTTCATTTTCAATTTCACTATATAAAGTGACTAAATATATTATAAAAAAATTAACTAATCTAATATTTATTTAAAAAGTATAGCAGTTTATCTGTTTGTTCATCTCGTTAGCCTTGTATCATGCGTAGACTCATGTAACTCATGTCAAATATTAGAGATGGCAGCACTAAATATTTTAACAGAAGAAAGTTGTGTGCCTCTATGCTACATCTTCCCTTATCTCGTAGTACAATTAAATTAGGCATCTATTTTGTACAACATAAAAAATGAATTAACCAAAACATTACGATTTTTACTATTTTTGTTATTCTAAATACGTATATCATTTCAGGGAAGAAAGTTACAAGATTTTGGACAAAAGGCACTTCCAGCTGTTAGAGGAGTGTGTGGATTTATAAATGGTTACCAAGGATACCCTCAGGGATACCCCCAGGGATACTTTCAAGGATATCCCCAAGGATACCCTCAAGGATATCCTCAAGGATATCCACAGGGTTACCCTCAAGGCTATCCCCGAGGACACCCTCAACCAAACTTCCAAGTCCAGGGATACTACCCCCAGGTGTCAAACCCAATTCCAAGGAAATTCAATCAGCAATCTCCCTCGGAAGATCCTTCCGAACAAGAGGATTTGAGCAAATTTGATTTTGCAGACAGCGTGAATATCCCCCCTCCACAAATTCAGGATATCTTGAAGAATTTTGACAAATTGCCGACGTTAAATACGCAAAATTTCAGAAAGGTTGAAAATAATGTTTTATAAGTTACAGAATACGACACAGAATTCTATATTAGAATTAATTTTTGTATACAATATGTACGGGTATGATCTCTAATTCTAAAAATAAAATAAAATATAATGGTATCTTGACTTTCTAGACTGTGATCCTATAGATCAGGGGTCGGCAAGTAATTTTAGGTGGGGTCCGGATACTTTTGAAAATTTTTAACGAGGTCCAGAAAAAAATTCATCTTATTTTTTTATTTTAATTTGGACTCAAATTTCATCTGCTTACTTACATTAAGAACTCAAAACACTCACACAATTGTAAAATACTAGAAATAATGATAAGATTGGCACTTAAACGTAAAAAACATTTTTTAAATAATTTATTTGAGTAATTTATATTTTCAAAAAATTTTTGGCGGTCCAGTATTTTATCTTCCTCGGTCCGAACCTGGACCGCGGTCCGCCAGTTGCCGACCCTTGCTACAGATAGACCCTATATATATTTTTTTATTCGTATAGAAAATAAACTAAAACGGCTTATCGATGTTCTGTGCAGTAGATAGTGGTAAATGGCATGCAGCATTAAATCTTCTTTGTTGTGGGTTTTAACTAAATCACTTATAGACCAGGGGAGATCTGTTTTGAGATGGATGTGAGAGGGGCCAAGCAAATTTTTTCTGGATTACATTCAGTACAACTCACATCCATCTAGATCTGGGCGAGGTCCGGAACATTTTCAAAATTGCAAAAATGTTTGAATAATTTAAAAAAATACCTATTTTATTTGAGTTTTTTCCTTATATCTTGGTAGAATAAGAGGAAAAAAGTTTTAGAATTGAATTTTACAGTGTTAGTTAAAAATGTTTAAATTTATTACCGATGTTGCAAAATAGCAATAATTGATGAAAAAAGGCAAAATAATCAAGTGTTTTGGATATATTTTTTTAATATTTTAATTGCTCCGAGGGTATTCTAATTTTGGTAAAAAGAACTTCAGAGTATAAAAAAATAACACACCAAATTTCATTAAAATCGGTTCCATAATTTTCGCTAATTAATTTTTCTGAAAAAAATTTTCGAACTTTCAAAATGTTGCACAGCCTCAAATAAAGCATCTAGATACTATGAAAATTTTTTCACATAGAAAATTGGTTCTTGAGATATAAGCTGTCAAAGTTTATCAGCATTTACCGTTAATTTATAAACAATTTAGCAATTATCTTTGATCCAGTGGCTTCCGAGTTCTAAGCTGGAAAAAATTTCCATACCCATAAGTTATCGGCAACATAGATCAAATCAGCGGAAAACGCACGAGCGAAAATTGACTCAAAACACGAAAAGTGACTGAATTTGGAGATTTAAAATGCAAAGGTATACGAAAAAAAATTTCATTATCTCGGCTTCTAATGGACTAATTTCGATCCTTTTTTTAATCCGATGTCTCGCAAGCCAAGGAATATCGTAATGCTCTAACTGTCTAATATGCACATATTTTGGTATAAACAAAGTTTATTATTTATGCATTAAATATACTGTATATTTTACCCTATGCTATTGCATTTTTTCAATGAAATTTGTTTACGTATATATTTCAATACTCTGAATATAAATTTATTTAGTTATAATTATTACAATTATTTAAATAATTTTTGTTTAAACAAATTAATTTTTTTATTTGGAAATGAATTTTTTTGTTAAATACAGATAAAATTAAGAAAAAATAGTGCTTTAAAATTATAATTTAAAAAAAAAAACTAAATTGCAAATTGATAAATGTAATCTAATTGTATAAAAATAAAAAAAAAGGGTATTAACTTTAAAAATTTACTGTGGCTGTGCTAATCAACCGATTTCAATTTTTCAGAAACCATTTGAAAGGTTGGGCGGTCTTTTCTATGTGAAAAAATTTTCAAGTATCTAGATGCTTTATTTGAGACTGTGCAACATTTCGAAAATTCGAAAAATTTTTTCAAAATTTTTTTCAAAAAATTATTTTGCGAAAACTATTAAACCAATTTTAATGAAATTTGGTGTGTTGTTTTTTATGCTCTAAAGTTTTTTTTACCAAAATTGGAATGCCCTCGGAGCAATTAAAATATTTAAAAAAAATTATCTGAAAAACTTTATTATTTTGCCTTTTTTTCATCAATTATTGCTATTTTGTAACATCGATAATAAATTTAAACATTTTTAAATTACAGTATATTGTGCAAAATTCAATTCTAAAACTTTTTTCCTCTTCAATATTCTTCCAGAATGCATAAGTTCCAAGATACAAGTAAAAAACTCTGATAAAAATAGATATTTTTTTAAATTTTTTAAACATTTTTGCAATTTTGAAATTGTTCCGAATCTCGCCCAGATCTAGCGATATTTTTACAGATGGTCATTAATGATCGATCGATGTGATCATTAGCGAATCGGTAGTGCCTCTTGCAACCTTTTTTCTATGAAATAAAAATGTTTATTACAAAAAAGAGTGAAAATAAAATTGCCGACAGATAACAAAATTCTCAATAGAATAATTAACAAAATATTTTATAATACCTACTAACTAATTTTAAAATTACAATGTGCGGACGCAACATACATATATGATTAATTTAAAATACTGATTTTGAGAGATATTTTTTATATAACCGAGAGGAGCAAAAATCGAATTTCATTCAAGAGATCATATCGAGCACTCTCAAATCTAATCTTTTTTATACCACTTTATTAAATACTCTTTTGAGGTATTCCAATAAAATTTGTAATAGACAGGTTTTGTGTGGTTTGTCCAATTAAAACTTCCCACCTGCAAAATATCGAAATTAAAAAAAAAACAAAAAAGTCACGTCGATTTTCTTTTCAAGTAGGTATTGGTGTTTTTCAATTCTGCTCTCGACGACTGGTTTCCCTCCGCTTCAATACAATAATAAAATCTTTGCTCCACTTGCGAACGAACATTTCGAAGCATTTCGGGCGATATCTGACGACATTCTTCAACAATTTCTCTATAAATTTTGTTTAGATTTTTCGTTTATCTGTCAATACAACAGCTTCATACCCTATCAGTTCAACTTTTTACCCGTTTTACTTTAAACGAGACAATACTGTCTCGTCTTGCCATATAGAGACAATATCCCGTAAAATCATCACAAAGTCGATTGAATTCCAATTCGTAAAAATAGTTTATACAATAATTGTATAAACAAGCAATTATTGCTGAAATTATGGAAATAATTAGTTTGTTCTACAAGAATAATGACTGTGCGCGGCAGGCAACACAGATTTTTAATGACAAAAACACTTCGTATCGGTATGTCCTGGATTTAGTGCATAAATTTTCGGAATCTGGATCGGATGCAAACAAAAAACATCAACGTGAAAATGTCGTACATAATGAGGATAATTAGGTAGCTGTCTTGGGGCACATCGCAATAGAACTAAATTTGAGTCTCAGGAAACTTGCAAGTACTTCAGGAATTTCTGTACCTATAGTCTGTTTGGAAATGAAAAAGAGTAATAAAACCCCGAGATAAGAACCGGCCATGGGCGTGGTTATATTTCCTTTCAGATAATTATCGGGTAACACTAATGCTAACAGGTAATGGGTGTACATTAGTATATTTTACTGGATACATCACAGGGCAGGAGCCAGTGTATTGTGACAGATCAATCCAGTCTTAGAGCTGAATATACGAAGACGTGCTAGTGCAGTAGAGTAAAATTCGACTTGTGTTTAGTGACTATTGTGCCAGTGGATATAATATTGTTTGGGTAAAATGTCGAGCTTATCAGATTACGTACCTGCTAAACGCGTGAAAAGATGTGCGCTGTCTCAGAATGAGAAGATTATTATATTAAATGTATTTAATGCATTGAAACACCAAAATCCTACCAACAGTGTTGACGACATCGTGGAAAAGTGTTCCAAAATGACAGGGATTGGAAAATCGACTATCTACAGACTTTTAAAGGAAACAAAAAATGAACAAGATACTGTAAATCCCCCAAAATCATCTACAGGGAGGTCAAAAGTCGTTATAGATGATTTCTTCAAAAATGTCATTCGCAGAAAAGTACACTCATTTTATTTTAAAAAAGAAATACCAACGCTAAACAAAATTTTAAGTGAACTTTCAGAGGACAACGATTTGCCAAAAATCAGTAGAAGCAAATTATGGGCCGTCTTACGAGAGTTGAATTTTTGCTGGGAAAAGCAGAACAGGAAGTCAGTTCTTATCGATAAAGATGAAATTATTTGTTGGCGAAGATCCTACTTAAGATCAATTAGAAAATTCCGTGACGAAGGGAGGAATATTTATTATCTAGACGAAACTTGGGTCAACGAGGGATATACTGTAACAAAAGTATGGCAAGATAAAAATGTAAAAAGTTTTCGACAAGCATTTTTGGATGGACTTTCAACAGGGTTCAAGGCACCTTCAGGTAAAGGGCGAAGATTAATAGTGACACATATAGGTAGTGCCAGTGGTTTTGTAGATGGCGGTTTACTTTTATTTGAATCTAAAAATACAGGTGACTATCACGAAGACATGAACGCAGATGTTTTCGAAGAGTATTTTACACAGATGTTGGATCTTATTCCTCCGGGGTCTGTAATTGTCATGGATAATGCCAGTTACCATTCACGGCAGACCGAGCGGACGCCTACGACTGCTTGGAGGAAAGCCGATATAATTCAATGGTTATCCGGAAAAAACATTTCTTTTGAAACAAATATGGTGAAAAAGGAACTTTTGACACTTGTCAATCTTAATAAAGATCAGAAAAAATATGTTATCGATGAAATGGCAACAAATCGCCAAATAACGGTACTACGGTTACCACCTTATCACTGTGAACTTAACCCAATCGAATTAGTCTGGGCGCAGGTAAAAGGAGATGTAGCGCGAAATAATACGACGTTTAAATTAAGTGACGTGAAAATTTTGTTAAAAAATTCCTTGGAACGAGTAACTGCAGATAACTGGCAAAGATGTATACATCATGTACAAAAAGAAGAGGAGAAAATGTGGGAACTCGATAATTTAATTGACGTTACTGTGGAACCTATCGTTATCAATCTAGGAGACGAAGATAATTCATCAGAATATTCAGAGGATGAATTTTAATATACCTACTTTTTTATTTTCTTTATTGTACATTTATACAACACTACATTTACTCACCATAATTTGAATTTTCAAAATACATATATTTTTGTGTGGAATAAAAGTCTATTCATTAAATTTAAATAAATATTTTGATAATAATATTGAATAATTTTATTTGAATTACTAAAAACCCTCTTAACCCGGTTATGATGCTTAAAGTAGCCTCATGTTTTGAAATGCTGTTTTTATATTGTTTACTTATAAGAGAAATGGACCGAGAAATTGAAGCGGCATAGACAAAGACGGATTGTCGGGGATTAAATTTTAGCTACCTGCTACAATTTAGTACAACCCGGTCTCACAAAGTTTTTTTAAAAGTACACCTCATCTATACCGATAATCCATAATATAAAAATATTGAATATAAGCACCAGTACTACATTTATTTACTATTTGCATACATAATAAGCTTTTACTACTCTCTTTCATTTCTAAACAGACTATAGTTGCCGCCGAATCTTAAAAATTCATAAGTATCACTCTTACAAAATTAATTTGGTACAAAAAATTAATGAAGACGATCCTGATCGCCGCTTGCAGTTCTGTGAAGAAATGAGTGATCATGCTCGTAGGAATCCAAATTTTTTGTATTCAATCTGTTTTTCCGATGAATGAAACTGGATGGTCGAGTCAACGCCATAATTGCCGGTACTGGAGTGATGATGCGGTGATCCGCCCATTTTTCATGAAACTTATACGCAGCATCTGAGGAACTTGGGCTTTATAGGGCCTTTATTCCTACCGGGAAATCTGGATGGATGCATGTATCTGAATCTACTGGAAATGAATATCTATCCGATGATTGTGGTAGTATTTGCCAGAAGAGAATGTGCGGTTTCACCAAGATGGTGCTCCACCATATTATGCCCTATCTGTACGTGATTTTTTTAATCGGAACTTTCCAAATGACTGGATAGGATGCAGAAGTTCAATTGAGTGGCCTCCCAGATCGCCAGATCTAACGCCCCTAGACTCACTTAAGGAGCTTCGTCCAAATTGTTGAAGAATGTCATCAGATAACGACTGAAATGCTTCGAAATGTTCGTTCGGAAGTGGAGCAAAGATTTTATTATTGTATGTATAGAAGCGGAAGGAAACCAATTTGAACACTTAATAAATTAACATTATTTCTCTTTCATTCATTGATATTTTGTCTTATTCTTTAAGTGATGATTTTATTATTATATCCAAACCAAAATTTAAAAAGTCGTATATCCTCGTGAGCAGAATTGAAAAAGCTTTAAAATGAGATGTCACTCAACATAGGGTGTCATTTAAAGTTTAAGGGTATTTTACCCCTCTACGAAAGGAGTAGTTTCCAAGACACCAAAACTTACGCATGATATTATCAAGGTGGGAAGTTCTAATTGAAACACCCTGTATAAAGCAGATCACTAAGAAAATATTAAGCAGTTTTCTGCTTTGTTCTCTGCCATATATGAAAATGCCGGTTTTTATGTAATGTTACTTTATTTACTGTAAAACGGTTTACTTATTGTCGCTAAAGTGTTTCATTCCAGAGAAAAACGAATTAAGAAAAATTGTTTTTACGTTGTCGCAGTTACAGACAACTTAATATTGCGAGAAACTCTAATACAATTAAACCTTTTGTTAAATTTGTGCCTTTGTTAATTAAATACTTNAAATTCAGGATATCTTGAAGAATTTTGACAAATTGCCGACGTTAAATACACAAAATTTCAAAAAGGTTGAAAATAATGTTTTATAAGTTACAGAATACGATACAGAATTCTACATTAGAAATTGTTTTTGTATTAAAAATGTTTATTTGGTGATCTCATAATCTAAATGGCACTAATAAAAGTCACATTTAACAGAATTCTACATTAGAATTAATTTTTATATACAATATGTACGGGTATGATCTCCAATTCTAAAAATAAAATAAATATAATGGTATCTCGACTTTCTAGACTGTGACCCTATATATATTTTTTATTCGTATAGAAAATAAACTAAATTACAGAGTACGCTAAGTGTGTTTCTGTAATAATTTTGTATTTATTCCGAATTTTCAAGAACATAAAATAATGATACGGATTTTAGCGGACTGTATGTGTATGAACAAAAATTGATTATACAACAAAAAGAAGTATTAAAAGAGCTGAGAGACTGGTCGCAAAACGGCTTACCGATGTTCTGTTGGTGCAGTAGATACCACTATCTACTGCACCAACATGCCTGCAGCATTGAGTCTGCTGTGTCACTTATACAGGGTCGGAAAGTCCCCATGGTTCATCGGCCGTTACGTGAGAGCGATAAAGATAAAAGTCATAGAAATTCGTTCGATGAAGAAAGATGGCTATAATGAAAGCGACTAATAGTCACCGCCCGTTTCGCCCTTCCACAAATAAGATCCACTTCTTATTTGTGGAAGGGCGAAATGGGCGGTGACTATTAGACGCCTTTTCAGTTTTTTTTTTCAATCCCGATATTATCAAGGTGGGAAACTCTATTTGAAACATCCTGTATAAATCAGATCGCTAAGAAAATATTAACCAGTTTTCTGCTTTGTTCTCTGCCATATATGAAAATGCCGGTGTTTTATGTAATGTTACTTTATTTACTGTAAAACGGTTTACTTAGTGTCGCTAAAGTGTTTCATTCCAGAGAAAAATGAATTAAGAAAAATTGTTTTTACGTTGTCGCAGTTACAGACAACTTAATATTGCGAGAAACTCTAATCCAATTAAACCTTTTGTTAAATTTGTGCCTTTGTTAATTAAATCCGTTTTTTATACGACTGCCTTGCAAAAGGGGGTTTTTCGCACGGAAAACACGCTTTGAAAACGGTATTTTGCACACGCCGTGTGCTAAACATTTTGCACACGGTTATGTCATCTTTGCACACGCGTCTCCAGATTGTGATTTTTGTTTGATGTTGTCACCCAAATTATGCAATGTTTCAAGTTGGCTGAGTTTCATAGCAACCGTCACGGCTCCTTTATTTTGTTGATTAGATACTTCAAAAATTGTTGAATTCCCGAAGTTTGGGTGTGAAAATGTGTGATTCTGAAGAGATTTTACAGAAAGCAAGCGAAATATGTTCGGAACTGCTGCCCACAAAATCCAGAAGCAGGTATGAAGCTGAGTTAAGCCGATTTATGGACTGGCGACTAGCCAAAAATGTCCAAACTTTCTCAGAAAACGCAGTAATGGTGTATTTTGAAGAACTATCTAAGAAATATAAATCTTCGACGTTGTGGACGATTTTTTCGATGCTCAAGTCAACGTTAAGTGCCAATCACAACATAGATCTTGGAAGCTATAAAAAGTTGCAAGCGCTAATCAAACGAAAATCCGAAAACTACGTCCCAAAGAAGTCCCAAATCCTCACAGAAGATGATTTTTGCCGGTTTTTGACGAAAGCATCAGACGACAAATATTTACTTATCAAGGCGGTGGTGGCAGTTGGACTATCTGGGGCATGTCGAAGGGAGGAATTATGTTATCTCAAAATAGAAGACACCAAAGATTTCGGCAGTGCTATGCTGATTAAACTGAAGAATACAAAAACAAAGGTACCAAGGTGTTTTACAATTACAGGAAACCTTTACACTATCTTAAAAAAGTACTGTGCTCTTCGTCCTCCTAATCTGAAGACAGGCAGGTTTTTTTTAAACTATCAAAACGGAAAATGTTCAAGCCAAAACGTTGGCATCAACAAAATTGGAAACATGGCTAGGGAAATCGCCAAGTTTTTGATGCTAGAGAATCCAGAAAGTTACACGGGACATTGTTTTCGGCGTTCATCGGCCACAATTTTAGTCAATTCTGGCTCAAATCTGCTTGCCCTCAAACGCCATGGAGGGTGGAAATCCAGTACAGTTGCCGAAGGCTACGTTGATGACTGTTTGAGAAATAAAATGGAAGTTTCGAAAAAGATAGAGTCTTCAGTGTCTTCTGCTGCCACAGAACCAGAACAACGATCGTCTACTGGAATACAACAAGAAAACAACGACCGCACGCTGAAAAACTGCACTAAAAACACGACACCAAAAATATTCTCTATTACCGAAAACAAGGTGCACAATAATACTGCTTTTCCCAGCGTAACCTTGAAGGAATGTTCAAATGTTACCATAAATATTAAATATTAGTTTCTTTTGTTAATGCGTTAGCAATTTTCTTAATAAAAACGAGTTAAATTAAAAGTTGTATTTAATTTATTTTGTTAATGCGTTGGCAATTTTAGTAATAAAAACGATTTAAATTAAAATTTGATTTTTGTGGTCTCTGTTTGCAGTCGTATAAAAAGTATCGTAAAAAACTCGTTTGAAAACCTCTTTGCACACTCGCTCGACTTGTGGACCTCGCCTTCGGCTCGGTCCACCAATATGTCTCGCTCGTGTGCAGAGTCGTTTTCAAACCTTGTTGTCTATTTCAATTTAGCCATTACAGAGATTACTATAATTTAGTAGAAAGATCGAATTTAATTACAATTAGTTTAATATGCCCCAAAAAAAAATCGCTCTCTCCTGAAATAATTGATAACAATAGTGACATTGCTAGTGTAATTCAATGCTAAGCGGGGTATACAGCTAGCTCGTACAGTAATTGTTTCTAGCAATATCATCACTTAGTTTTGCTTTCGTCCTCACAGAGAAATCACTGGTCAAGCTCTTAAAGTACCTGTAATTCAGGTTGCTATGTATAATTTTTTTACTTCTTTGTAGGTCTCAATCTGATTGTAGCATTGGTCACTAGATGTAGCCCTCGGTTATTTTATTTGTACAAGGTGTCTCAAACTCGATAGTATGGACCTACTGTGGTGATATAAAATATTTAAATTAAATTTGGGACAAGTGGTGTTAAATGGGATGAGGTAAGCTCCATTTTATTAATCGAAAGTATTCTCTTAGGGATTTGACAAAAACGGCTAATGACGTCATCAATTATATTTTATCCAGAAACATACCCAATTTTTTTTCCTTGGTAAAAAAGCTCTTTTTTTATATATTATTATTTACAACAGGAATGTCGTCTAAACATTTCTAAACTTTCGAATAATTACAAATAAATTAAGCTTATCTCCTGACTAAACTTATCACCCAGGAATACGCTTAGCCGCAGATAATATACATATCACCAGTGCCTAATTCTGTTTCGCATTTTTCGTTATCAAATTTTTTCGCATAACCTCAACATCCGCTTACGTTTAAGCATAATTATAATTATAAGTCGACAATGTGCATATGAAACTTTTATTTGCAATCACTTCCCAACATCAAAAAGAACTGAAAGCATGTGCAAGTTAGCCGTTGGTGCTGTCCTACAGCTCATAGGATTTGCCTTAGTGGTAGCCAAACCTAGAACTGTTGATAATGTTGTGAGTACACATTTTTTTTTAATTTAGATATGAAATATGTGATTAGTTCGTGTGAAATTTTGGAAACTAACGCAAGGAGGAAACTAGTAACATTACATCTTCTAAAAAAAATCATTTGCGTTCCAAAAAATTTAATTTTAAACTTTAATCAAATGTGTTCCGGACAGCGTACCTTTACAGTGTACCTTTTTTCTAAACATTTGTCTTCAGACCCATTGCAATAGGGAAGATTTTGTATAAGATAATATTTCCTAGTTCTTGTTTCAGTTAACACCGTATTTAGAAACATCCTGTATAAATATTTTTTGTTTATTCAGAAAAAAATTCCTAATTCTACCAATTTCATTATAATAACCTATTTATTATAACATTTATACTGTTTCCTTAAACAAAAAAGTTTAGAAGTATACATTTATATATGTGTTTCTATATGCAGGATTTCCAGAAGCGATGGATCGTAAATACCTTATTTTTAAATTTGAAATAATTCTTTTTAGAAGATTTATCAATTTTTATGCGTTATTGTAAACTTAGCTTATTTGGGAAAAGCGATTTTGATCAAGTGACCTTAGTATAATTTTGCTTCCTTAAAAAGTTATAGATCTTAAGATAACTTTTAAATATTTCAATAATATTTCATATGGAGAGGTTTTCGAGATATATACAGATGCAGCATGAGAAATGGAGTCAATATTGTAAAAAAAAAATTTGTAAAATCCTTATAGTTTCTGAGAAAAAAATTATTGAAGTTATAGCACATTAAACCACTACATAACTGGACAACTGTAGTCTCTAGCGTCATTCGCAATACGCGTGGAGAGCCATGTGACTCCTAATACTGAAATCCGTCGTTGCGGTAGTTTTCACCTGTTATCTGTATTATTTACATCAGTTTTTTAGTAGTTAGTGTCAAAAATGGCTTGCGTGTATAGCAACTCAGAGTTGATGGATATCGTTTTAATTTATGGTGAAGCAATACAACATTTGTATTATGGTGAAGTATTTGTGTTATGGTGAAGCAAGACATCATTTGTGTTAGTTCGTAGAAAGTGAGTAAGACGGACCCAAATGTGTTTACACGTGAGTGGATAAAATTTTGAACAATTGCTGTTGCAGCATCGGGTATGTCAAATGATTTTATTAATTAAAAACACAAATTAATTTTATTAATTAATAACGGCAAAAGCAGTTGAATTTGCCGATATAAAATAGGTGCGATAAAATTCTATTTACATATTTCTTTCCTTGCGAAAGTTTTTGTCCGTTTTTATCACACCGCCATGACGGTCGCATTGTGCTAGGTCAAGTTTTACACTGGACTAGTTTCCAGTGCCGTGCAGAAGTGTATATTTAAATCAATTTCGAACTGACCTTTTTGATTTTTTCTTTACAAAATTGTATTTGTAAGGGTCCCCTGTACATTCAGAATTTTTTTTTGGATAAGTTCTGAATCACCCTGTATATCTTTATTTGGATATTTTTTTATCTAAAACATGGTAGTCTTAGAGATTGGTGTCAAAATCCCCCGTGATCAAACTAATGGCCAATTTTGTTTTTAATGTGTTGGTCGTATGTTCAGAGTTTGCTGACACCCTTTGTGGGGCACGGGTTGGGGGTGCGGGGGTAAATACGAAAATCGCCCCGTGATCAGATTAATGTCAGCAACTCATAAAATATATTCTAGACCTTCATGGGAGTACGAAAATAAAAGTTGCTGACAGCCTAGTTGGGACAGGGGCGTTTAAAACGGGATAAAATGTACTACTTACCGAGCGCGCTAGCCGCGTGCGGGAAATGCGAATATAATCTGGGCGAATTAGTTCTTTTTTCAAAAGTCGGGCCTAACTCGAATTTTATGGGCTTAAAATTAAGTATAAAATACACAGAACAAAAGCCTAAATTTGTGTATTTGTAGAGGTCGAACGTCATATTGTTTATAACAAAAGAAAAAACATTATTGCTCTTTTTTCAGTTTTTCGCTAATATCTACGAAAATAAGCCTCTAATCAACATGAGGCATACTTATCGATTTTCTTCCTGAGGAAATTTGCTACGAATATAAACTTTTGCAAAAGCTCGCAAAAATTTTTTTTACATTGCAGAATTAGCAGTGAAAAAAAAATGTGCAAAATTTTCAGAATTAAATAAAAAGAACAAATTAGACCGAAATTAGATGAAACTACAGGAAAATATAACTATTGGGGTGCTCAACAATTATCCGCAATTCGGACCCCGAATTTCAAAATAGCGGCCTATTGCAAAATTATAAAGACGATAACGCAAGTGCGTATATTTTCTGCTCAAGTCAAAATATCGAAATTTTGTAGAAGTTCGAAAGGTAATTACATTATCTCGCGTCTGTGCAAATTTCAGAATTTTAAGTTGCAATATAAAAAAGTTATTAACAAAAAACCAAAAAAAAAAACGGTAACTAGGGTCCTTATCTCGGCAATTGTTTAATATACAGATTTCAAATCAATTGTATCAAATAGTGCTTAAAAAACATGAATTAAGAAAAAAAAAGCGTCTCGATCCGACCAGTAGGAATCGAGATATTTTTTTTTTCTTTAAACGGTATTTTGGCTATTCTATTTAATATTTTGGAATAACCTTGGTCTCGTTGTAAAGTAGAAGACTTCCTTTATACGCTGAATTTTTTTTGAATGGATTCGACCAAGAAGTGACCAAGTAAACGTTCGTTAAAGACAGCGTGATCGGCTGAGCGGTAGTTAGGAGAGGGGAGCGCTATGACGTCATAGTACCCATGCTGCCCTCAACTTCTCAAAATTCTTACTTAACAAATGGATTGTGGCATTTAGAAAGCAGCCACCGGGTTGCTTTTTTTAAACTAACTTATTTTTTCCACTCTTTCGAGTGGTGTAAGCAAAAGTCTGTGAAAGTCATCGCCAGATCCAGAAAAATACATTTTTATTGACTTTTCACGTTTTCTTTTGTAATTTCATTGTGCTTTCGATATTTTGAAAAGTAAGGATGTCTTTTTACGTATATAAAAACAAAAGTCAATTATTTCTTTGAATGAATAAAAATTTACCGTGCTCAGAAGAGGTCGATGTATAAAATATCGTCTCAAAATTAACTGTTACACTTACTGCGTAAATAATGTACATTCAATTCTACCATATTGTATTTAGTGAATTGTTTTGCTAAAGAAAGTTGTCTTTTTTTAATTTTTATAATATTAAAAATAAATTTTTTTAAGCGCTATTTTCATTTCTAATTTCAGTAAAATTTGTTCTTTTTATTTAATTCTGAAAATTTTGCACATTTTTTTCACTGCAAATTTTTCAATGTAAAAAAATTTTTTCGAGCTTTCGCAAAAGCCTATCTTTGTAGCAAATTTCCTCAGGAAGAAAATCGATAAGTATATCTCATGTCGAGGTTTATTTTCGAAGATATAAGCGAAAAAGAAAAAAGGGTAATATTTTTTTTCTTTTGTTATAAACAATATAACGCTCGACCTCTACAAATACACAAATTGAGGCTTTTGTTCTGTGTATTTTTTACTTAATTTTAATCCCATAAAATTCTAGTTAGGCCCGATTTTTGAAAAAAAAACCTAATTCGCATATACTTACCGCACGCAGCTTGCGCGCTCGGTAAGTGGTACATTTGACCCCGTTTTAAACGCCCCTGCCCCAACTAGGCTGTCAGCAACTTTTATTTTCGTACTCCCACGAAGGTCTAGAATATATTTTATGAGTTGCTGACAGTAATCTGATCACGGGGCGTTTTTCGTATTTACCAGCGCATTCCCCAACCCCTGCTCCACAAGAGGTGTCAGCAAACTATGAAACCGTGTTATTCAATATAGGACCAACACATTAAAAACAAAATTGGCCATTAGTCCGATCACAGGGGATTTTGACACCAATCTCTCCGTCTACGGTTTTAGGAACATTTCTTATAGACCAGGGCGGATCAGTTTTGAGGTGGATATGAGAGGGGGTAAACAATTTTTTTCTGGATTACCTTCAGTACAACTCACATAATAAAAAATAAAAGTGTAGATCCCTAGATTTGGGCGAGGTCCGGAGCATTTTCAAAATTGCAAAAATGTTTAAAAAATTTAAAAAAATACCTATTTTATCTGAGTTTTTTACTTATATCTTGGAACCTATGCGTTTTGGAAGAATATTGAAGAGGAAAAAAAGTTTTAGAATTGAATTTTGCACAATATAGTGTAAGTTAAAAATGTTTAAATTTATTACCGATGTTTAATAACGAATTTTTTTGTTAAATACAGATAAAATTAAGAAAAAATAGTACTTTAAAATTCCAATTTTTGAAAAAACTAAATTGCAAATTGATGAATATAATCTAATAGTTTAAAAATAAAAAAGAGAATGTTAACTTTAAAAATGTATTGTGGCCGTCCTAATCAATCGATTTCAATTTTTAAAAAACCATTTGAAGGGTTGAGCGGTTTTTTCTATGTGAAAAAATTTTCAAGTATCTAGATGCTTTATTTGAGGCTGAACATTTTGAAAATTCGAAAATGTTTTTTCAAAATTTTTTTCAAAAAATTATTTTGCGAAAATTATAGAACCGATTTTAATGAAATTTGGTGTGTTGTTTTTTTATATTCTAAAGTTCTTTTTGCCAAAATTGGAATGCCCTCGGAGCAATTAAAATGTTTTTAAAAAATTATCCAAAAAAAACTTGATTATTTTGCCTTTTATCATCAATTATTGTTATTTTACAACATCGGTAATAAATTTAAACATTTTTAACTTGCAGAATATTTTGCATAATTCGATTCTAAACCTTTTTTCGTCTTCAATATTCTTCCAAAATACATAGATTCCAAGATATAAGTAAAAAACTAAGATAAAAATAGGTATTTTTTTTAATTTTTGAAACATTTTTACAATTTTGAAAATGTTCCTTACCTCGCCCAGATAGATCTGGGCGAGGGGATCTATACTTTTATTATGTGAGTTGTACTGAAGGTATAAAAGTTAGCTTGCCCCCTCTTACATCCAAAAAGTGTGATATTTCGATAGATCCGCCCTGGTCTATTATGTTTATAGAGATTTGGAGAAGAGAGATGGTTTGAATTGTCACTTTATATGCTTTAAAAAATGTATGCCCCTTTTCAAAGAGAAACGGATTTAAATTTTTTACTGCTGTCATCGTTTTAAAAAACATCTGTGCTTTCTTTAGACATCTGCCAACAAAAAAATGTGGCAAAAGACTGTTTAAGATGATATTACCGATCTCTATGTTTTAGGTAAAAAAAAATAACTTATGAATATAGCTATCTTAAAAACCCCCCTATGCGATATTTCATTAAATATCTTTAAATAATGTGATGGAGTTGTCTTAAAGAAATGAAATAAAAATAAATTTTTGGCGGCCCATAACTTTTAAAATTGAATTAAGGAAGCTACTTTGAAGTAAGTAAATTTGAAAGCAACTATATTTATTTTTTACAACTAGATCTGAATACCATCATAATTATTCCTTACAGTATCAACGAAAATATGTCATTGAATTTAACTTCAAAATTTCGCATTTTCCATATTCTTTCGGCAGTACTACTCATATTTATTATTTGTTTCATAACAAAATAACTTGATATCTAAATAAAGAATGGCTCGAGGAAAGTCCTGTTTTCCCCCTAAGAACTTTAACTTTTTGTAACATTCTATATGTACAGCAATATAATTATGTTTGTCCTAGGGATTACATGATACTGAAAAAATTATATCACCGCAAAGACCTGCTGTCAATCAAGACTTCCTCCAAACAAATCATCAGAGAGATTATTCAGACAACCGAGACTACCCCGGAAGACCTGAATATTATTACGATTACAATCAAAATTATTACGATTACTTAGAAGATAACTACCAAAACTACCCCGAACAATATGATATAATAAAACCGAGACAAAAATTCATACAAGCTCTAGAAAATCCTCAACGTACCCGTCAAAAATTCTCTAGATCAGCGGATTACCGTATCCATTATCCCATCGATGATTACCCTAATGATGAAGACCATCTTAGTGATGATCCTAAGGAATACCGTCCTGTATGGGAAAAGTGAAGTTATTTCTATTATTGAACTTTAATATCGCAGTGAAAGATTAAAAATGTATCGTGTTTGAAATAGCTTTTGTAAAATAACTTTAGTTAAACTCCAAAACTTCAATATAAAAATGTTAATTTGATTTTTGCTTTCCTGCTGTTGTTTTGGTACATCTTGTCTCATTTATGTTGCCCATTCAGTTATAATAAAAATTTACACAATTATAGCGCTGTTGACTGTGATTTATATACAACTCACTACAAATTGTGTCAAACATCATTAACAAATTGAATGCACTAAATTGTATTAAATATTATTTACAAACACCTAAGTTATACAATAACTTGTGTTGTGATATTACTCAAGTTAGGCACATCTAGCAAATAACGTATGATAATAAAGGTTTATCTAAACAGAATAAGAACTAAATATAAATCATACTGACTGAGGTGGAAGAACACTAATATCATCTAGATCTAGATGTATCGTATTCTCTAGTGAATTATCACTTTTTCCTATGAAAACATTTATTCTGATTTTGAATTTATGATTATTTTTTATATTAGCAGACAATTTATTAAACATTTCAGGTGCTTAAGAGAACACAAAATGTTGGGCAAGATTTAACTGACTGTACAGCACTGAACCTTTTGAAATAGTTGTGGTTAATACAAGTAAAATGTAATTTATAACATTGTAGTATGGAATCATAAGCATATAATTTCCTAATACTAATAATATTTAAGTAATCAGCAATTCAGTAGAATATTTAAAATCTTTTTAAAAAATAATTTTTAATGCAGTATTTTGAATTACTTGCAAATTTACTAAATTATTTTCATACAAGGCACAGACAGTATAGCTTATCGCTTCAGACTGCGCGTTAAATGCTAGAAATTGCAAACCTAAAAAGGATGCAGGGTCTTGTTAGCCGACATCCAGGAATAAAATTTAGCATGGTAACTCTTCAACTTGGTAATAGGAGGCAGTTCTAGCG
This sequence comes from Anoplophora glabripennis, assembly GCF_000390285.2. Lineage (NCBI taxonomy): Eukaryota > Metazoa > Arthropoda > Insecta > Coleoptera > Cerambycidae > Anoplophora > Anoplophora glabripennis. The sequence goes on along the minus strand of NW_019416581.1, from coordinate 139,661 downwards.
CTGGCTTTGTTGCCAAATAATAACTGCCAAATAAATTTAATGCATTTAATTATGTAATTGAAGAGTTATTTGGAAATTATCTTTTGTTTGGAAACGACATTTGTGTTAAATGCTAAATAAAATAAATCAAGTTAGAATTAAAGCTATGAATTTATCTAATTAATTATTTATTTTATATAGGCGAACTCTTGGAGAATTGGTTAATTCAAAAACTTGCAATTACTGTTTACAGGTTTGTGCGTCGACTTCCAATTTTTTATGATAATCACACTTATGTTTAAAAAAATTGCAACAGGTTGTGCAAAAATGTAGCAAATCACATATTTTTTACTGAATATTCTGTATTTTATCATACAAAAGATTGCAGTCCAATAAATATACCGTGTATCCTCAGTTGGGTACTGTTCTCTTATTATTGATTTCTGTGCTCATATTTGTGATACAAGGTGTTCAAAAAATTTAAACAATGTAAAATTTCCTTAAGATAGGTATCTTAATTTTTTATTTAATAAAATTGTTGGAACCTCAAGGAATGATTGAACACGAAATTTATTTAAAAAAAACAACAAATCATCAATCAAAAAAAATTAAAATGGGTTATTCTGATGATGAGAAATAGAACATACTTAATTAAACTGTATTATTCAAATAATAATAATGTGCAAAAGTTCTTCAGGAATACCGGCAAATTTATTTTGGAGGAAGAATCCCTTAGGTGGCTAGAAAACAGCCCCGATCTCAATCTCTTAGAGTTATTTTTATGGGGACACATCAACAAAATATATTAATAAAGACCTCAAAATTGAAAGTATTGAAAGAAAAAAATACAGGATGAAATGTTTGATAATTCTGAATTTGTTTTTAATGCAATAAATAGTAAATTAAAGCATATTTTCAACTGTATCATTACACCAGGAAAATTAGCGAAAATAAAAGAGAAACTCGAAAAAATTCCTATCCGCGAGATTATTGTAAAATTGTCTAAAAAGGAACATAATACAAGACATCTCTCGTCTCGAGAGTCAAAAAATTTTATTAGCTAACTTTACTATTTAAACAAATAAGTGAGGAAAACAGTTTTTTCATGTTGCAGGGAAAACCATAAATTTTAGCGAAAAGTGACTCACAGACAGCTTGTAGAGAATAAAATTATCTACAAAATGATACTTGTTAAATTAAAATCGGTTAATAAACAAAAAAGTTATTGCAAAAAAATAAGAAAAGTGCCCATTTTTT
>NW_019416581.1:118281-136667 GCF_000390285.2 Anoplophora glabripennis | reverse complement strand
TCACTTATTTGTTTAAATAGAAAAGTTAGCTAATAAAATTTTTTGACTCACGAGATGAGAGATGTCTTGTATTATGTTCCTTTAGACAATTTTACAATAATCTCGCGGATAGGACTTTTTTCGAGTAAACATTTTATTTGCTTGGTCTACATCACAATTACCTGCATTTTGAAAATTTGTAAAAATTGGTAGATATTTTAATGTTATTTGGTTTTTAGGTATTCTCCTTACGTTGCTGTAAAGGTTAGTTATAAAAATCGTTGTTTGTTATTTCATGAAGGATCTATTTTAATTCTTTTTAATGAATTTTTACTTTAAACATACATTTTATGCCAGCAAATTTTGATAATGGCAAAAGGAAAAGTCGTACATTTGTATTTAAAGTTTTTTTCTATCTTTAATTATTAAACCTACATTTTATGGCGTACTAATGACCCACCTTGTATGTTAAATGAATTTATCATAAAATATTTAAAAAATTATATTACAAGCTGTTGAAAATACTATTACAAATTTTGTTTATTTGGACTAAGTTGACTACATAGGTACCTATTCTTTTATTGTTTAAAACATTTTTATCAATACCTACATTTAAGTAATTACAGAAACGCAAAAAACAGTCATTGATAAAAAAAATTTACAAAATAAATCCACAAGTACGCGTGACAACATTGCCAAACTGTTGTTTATATGTTGCTGGTACACACGTAGAAATGCGGACCGCTGCATTTGATTCTTCCTAAAATTCTGCTGGTGGTGTACTCTATCGGCAATTCGGAAATTTAAAACTGCTGGCCTATTCCAGTCTCTAGGCGATTTTCTCAAGAGACAATATTATTTTTAAATAACGATCTTTTCAATGTTGCTGCCCATTTTAAAAAAATACGACCACTGTTAAAGTTTTGACCGCTAAAAGGGAGATATAACCGGAGAAGTATATCGATTTGACTANTTTAATGTTATTTCGTTTTTAGGTATTCTCCTTACGTTGCTGTAAAGGTTAGTTATAAAAATCGTTGTTTGTTATTTCATGAAGGATCTATTTAAATTTTTTTTAATGAATTTTTACTTTAAACATACATTTTATGCCAGCAAATTTTGATAATGGCAAAAGGAAAAGTCGTACATTTGTATTTAAAGTTTTTTTCTATCTTTAATTATTAAACCTACATTCTGTGGCGTACTAATAACCCACCTTGTATGTTAAATGAATTTATCATAAAATATTTAAAAAATTATATTACAAGCTGTTGAAAATATTATTACAAATTTTGTTTATTTGGACTAAGTTGACTACATAGGTACCTATTCTTTTATTATTTAAAACATTTTTATCAATACCTACCTACATTTAAGTAATTACAGTAACGCAAAAAACAGTCATTGAAAAAAAAATGTACAAAATAAATCCATAAGTACGCGTGACAACATTGCCAAACTGTTGTTTGTATGTTGCTGGGACACACGTAGAAATGCGGACCGCTGCATTTGATTCTTCCTAAAATTCTGCTGGTGGTGTAATCTATCAGCAATTCGGAAATTTAAAACTGCTGGCCTATTCCAGTCTCTAGGCGATTTTCTCAAGAGACAATATTATTTTTAAATAACGATCTTTTCAATGTTGCTGCCCATTTTAAAAAAATACGACCACTGTTAAAGTTTTGACCGCTAAAAGGGAGATATAACCGGAGAAGTATATCGATTTGACTAAAGATTTAAGAAACAATACACCGTAATACTCCAAATAAATGTTCCAAATTTTAACGCGATCGGTAAAAAAGTTATGAAGTTATTAATTAAATTAGTTTTATTTTTGACAACTTTGAAGGTCTGTAACGCAAAAACTAAAAATGTTCCAAATTTTAACGCGATCGGTAAAAGGGTTATGAAGTTATTAATTAAATTAGTTTTATTTTTGACAACTTTGAAGGTATGTAACGCAAAAACTAAAAATGATTTATTTAATTTTTTTTCGTTGATCGTATTTATTTATCGTCGTGAATAATGCAGTCAAACGTTGTCGTGAAATTTGCGGACACTCTGTATACATGTACTACTTTATACTACAAACATATGTAGAAATAGATATAAATTGTATATTCAATAGACCAGTGTTATTAAATTTTACCACAATAAAAGTAATACATTTTTTTGTGGAATTATGCGAAAAGTATTTTTACACGTGATTACAATAGGCCCATTCAGTAAAATTTTTTTATTGCATATTTCAAAAGTTTACCCTTTCAATTTTTTGTTTCAACGAGAAATGTGTGAAATAAATTAATGAAAACAGAGCGCGGAAAAACGTTGAGCAACCATTGCTGACGTCATAATACCGGTACGGGCGACTGGCAGAGCACTCCGCTCGCTCTCATCCCATTCTGTGTTAATACATACGGTGTGTGGTTCGCTTGGCAGTTTCGTGAATCATTGTTTTTATATCTAAATGGGTCGAAACTGAGGATTGTACAAGTATTGGCTGCAAAAGTACTTCAGGATCGACTCCGAATAAAATATTTATTTCATTACCGAAAAATGAAAAGTTTGTGGGATGTTATCCACGGTTTCCCCAGCCACGGTATGCAACTCAATACCACCTTCGTTTTTCTTTAGTTGCACATCTAGGGGGTTGTAAAATATTATTATTTGAACATTTAGAACACAATTTTCAATTTTATGCCGGAAAACAAATTCTACCCTATGTAAATGTTCGTGTTCACAAAAAATTCGAAATACGTCGGCGAGAGGGACCTATAAGCAGTTAAGAACCACTCTCGTTTTTCTTTGGTTGTCCGTCTAGGGTTTTGTAAATATTATTATTTCAACATTTAGAGTTGAATTTTAAAATTTATACCGAAAAAAAAAATCCATCTAAACGTACCCATTCACAAAAATTTCAAAATACGTCGGCGAGAGGGACATATAAGCAACTCAGAACCACCCTCGTTTTTCTTTGGTTGCTCGTCTAAGGGGTTATAAATATTATTATTTAAACATTTAGAGCAGAATTTTCAAATTTATGTCGAAAAAAAAAATCTACCCCATCTAAACGTTCCCGTCCACAAAAATTTCGAAATACGTTGCGAGAGGCACCTATAAGCAATTTATTTAAATAATAATATTTTACAACCCCCTAGACGGGCAACCAAAGAAAAACGAGGGTTGTTCTGAATTGTTCGTACATACACGTCGTCGCATACATCCACAAGTACCGAGTCTAGTACGTTGGGTACATTTGTACAAAAATGAAAAGCAACAGAAAATGTAGAAAAGCGAACCATTTACGTCATTGAGAAAAATCCGAAGAGAAAATGTATTTAGATATTCCAAGACATTCTATGTTTATAATAAATATGTTGTGTGAAAAATGCATTTCAACAAGACTTGATGTATATCTCTTATACACTCTCTATTTATACACTTAAAAATATAGGTATATAGGTATATAGGTAAAAGTATAGCAAACATCTACACATCTCTCCGTCTGCTCGTGACTTGATCGCCGAGTGGCCGGTATTGTGACGTCATTAGCTGTTCTCTCGCAGTGTTGACCTTTTTAAGGGTCTTACAAATTCAAAATTAAATATATCACTTATTATTAATCCTATTGACCTATTTTTTTTAAGATATAATTAGGTGGTTAAATACTATCAGAAAATGAAAGAAAAAGTTTAAAATTAAATATCACTGAATGGGCCTATTGTGACAAAGAACATTTTTTAAATATATTATCCTGCTTCTTATGACGTAAAAGTTTTTCTAAATAACAATACTCTCCCATTTTTTCCCGAATAAAAATAAAATGCAATAACTAGTAAAGGATTGCTGAATAATTCTATTCGTAAGAAACTCATTACAATTTTTAACGTATTTTAATGGCGTTCCAGTAAAGTATAGTTTAGGAATTCTCTAGCCGCAACTTTTATACAGTAATCGTACTTCCCATTACACGACCAATAATCAAAGTATATCAACAGAACAATGGTTACCACGATTCGGTCATCCTCCTTATCTTTTTTCTTGATCGAAATTTACGTGTCCAACCACAACGTCCGCTAGATGGCTAATGGTTTATAAACAATGTGAAATATTTTAAGTTAGTTTTATTCTACATATTCCTCAGGCAGGTAAAAATTATCCAGAGCAATGTTCTTCTTCAAGCTCTCTGTTGTGATCCTGGCATTAACGGGATATGTGGCAGCCAAACCTTCACCATTCGTTAACGGGGTAAGTATTCTGCTTTCTACATTTTTTTTTATTTAGGCGTGGCTATATTATTCCAAAATAGTAGTGTGATCTGAGATAAACAGTGAAATTAATAGAGTAGTTGATATATTCATATGACTTAAATAACAGAGACACGCAGAAAGAAGATAGCCAGAGCTCTGTCAGTATCGATGAAGTGTCTCCAATTATTTTCGACTATACAGGATGTCCTATTTCTTCTGGGATTTTCTTAACTTAATTTTTTAATTGGAATGCCATGTATATTTTCTCAATTTCGCATTTTTTGTTAAATTTAATTTTTGACTCGTGCAAAATAGTGTACATTTTTAAGAATTGTTGTAGATCTTTTTATTGATTTTCTAATAAATCTTGTGTTTTTCATTATTATTAACTATTTTGTTCCATTTCTCTTTATCGTATTTTGACTTACTGTGATCATATTTTGATAAAAATTACGTTGCTCTAACAAGAAATTTATTTATACATACATTTAAATATTTATCATAACATTGTCGTAAATTTACGATGCTGAAGATTATTTTCATGGCCCATTTTGGTTTTAGAAATTCTGTTACCGAATCAAAGTTGACAATGAATCTCAAAAATGCAGTGCTATATAGGCTGATTCAGAATTTATCAAAAAAAAAATTGGATGTACAGGGGACTCTTACAAATATAATTTTATAGAGAAAAAATCAAAAAGGGCTGTTCGAAAATTATTTAAAAATACACTTCTGCACGGCACTGGAAACTAGTCGTACAATGTGACCAACACGGCGACGTGATAAAAACGGACAAAAACTTCGCAAGGAAAGGAATAAATAAAATTTTATAGCACCTACTTTATATCAGCACATTCAACTGCTTTTGCCGCTATTGTTATTATTAATTAATGAAATTAATTTGTGATTTTACTTAATAAAATAATTTGACATACCTGATACAACAACTGTTCAAAATTTTGTCCACCAACGTGTACTAAACACATTTCTATGAACTAACACAAATGTTGTCCCGCTTCACCGTAACTCAAATGTTTCCATAATACAAATGGTGTCTTGCTTCACCATAAATTTCAACGATATCCATCAACTTCGAGTTGCTTTACACGTAAGCCATTTTTGACACTAACTACTAAAAAAACTACTGTAAACACTATCGCAACAACGAGTGTAAAATCGGATTTCAGTATTCGGAGTCGCTGAGGCAACGTGGCTCTCCACGTGTATTGCGAATGACGCTAGAGACTACAGTTGTCCAGCGATATAATGCTTGAAAGTGTACTACAACATCAATAATTTTTTTCTCGGAAACTATAAGGATTTCACAAAATTTTTTTACGATATTGACTCCATATCTCATGCCGCATCTATTTCCAAATTTTTTTGGATAAGCTGTAAATTACCCTGTATAGAATTTTCCATTTAAAAAAGTTAAGTAACGCTCAAAAAAATGAGACATCCTGTATAATCGAAAATAATTTTAAAATATGAATAAAATATATTGATGCAACAATTATTTAAGACACTTCTTTGTATTATTGGTACTATAAGAGTTATAAAATAATACATTTTAAATTGGACACACTGTATATAATATAGGCAAAAGCGTAGCTTAGACGAATAGAAACTGATATCGTGAGTCACTATATCGGGTTAAAGATTGGCATAAATGGAATGAGTGTGGTCTAAATTAAAATAGTACCTGATTTAAATTTTAATAGAATCATTTGCATTTACATTATTATTTCAGAGAATGGAGAGTATACAGGGTGTCTCAGTTTTAATCTATGATACTTCGGATACTACGAAAAATAATGATGCTTTGTCTCATAGATTAAAACTGGACACCCTGTATATCTAAGGACATTGGAGATACAATTACTTTACTAGGCTTAGTGAAAATATTAATATGTTTAGAGAAAATGTCAACATATGTAGTACTATTACAAGTACGATTAGCAAGGCCTATATAAATTTAAATGACACCCGATAAACCTTAGTGTTGAGACAAGGCTTCCGTGGCATATTGGAAGGAGTTAAAACATATTACTACGTGCTTTTCTAAGTTTTCTTTAGTGAAACGGCGATGTTTATCACTTAATATTAACTTGTGTAGGGAAAATGACCGTTCAACGTCTACTGTTGACAACAGTATGAGAAATTGTTGAGGCATGAACTATATATTAATATATTTGCTAGTAACTCCTGATATGTATCAGACAAAACTTTACATATGTTTTCCAAAATGGTGTATCCTGGATTTTTTCCAACACTCTGCATTTTTTCTTGTATCGTTCTACTGACTGGTCGTATATTATTGCCATCGTAAATATTATTTTGTACATCATCCATTATATCAAGTTGTTCATTTAAGTATAGTCCATTTGATTCCAATTTACGGAATTACGGAATTTGGGGTTTTCTAGTTTGTTTAATGGAATATTGTTTGAATGGAAGGCGTCTGTAAGTTCATAGAAAAATACAGTCTCTAGCGCTGGACGAGGCATGTCTCTTTAAATGTATTGTCACTTTAGTTTTGTAACAAAAATTTATAATGCTTTCACACACAGTACAAAACAGGTCATTTCCTTTAATACATATGTCCCTGTAACCTTCGCGATCACTGTCAAACCGCATTTGAAATAATTCCCGTGTATTTCTTTTTTCTTTTGGTTGTTAGTTGTTAATGTAAATTATGTTACTATTTATAAATAGTTATTTAAATACACACGACAAATACAGTTTCCGTAAATAACTGAACAGTTCAAAACGCGAGTCAGCTGTGAAGGCCACCGACCCCCGCGCCGGCTCTGTTAAACTCTGCACGTGCACTAAGCCTAGTTATTACATACCCCCACTCATTACGTAAATAAATATAATTAATGGGAATATTAATAGCCACTAAAATTAACTATTAATAAGGTTAATCTTTTTTATACTAAAGAGTGTCATACACATACATCTTTATTTCAGCTGTTCATTCCTGGAATTGGAACTGTGTACGGATACCTACCTGGATACCCTCAGGGATACCCGCAAGGATATCCTCAGGGATACCCGCAAGGATATCCTCAGGGATACCCCCAAGGAAACCCTGGGTATTACCCCCAGGGAAACCCTGGTCAGTATCCTGAATACCCTCAAGGATACCCTACAAATGATTCTCCGGGAGACACCGAATCGTTTGACCCTTCCACGGGCCCAAGGAATGAGTTGCCTTGGGCAAAAGGAGGAGCTACTGAATTGGACGATTTGAACAGGTTGATCAAACGGAATCAACTGATTTACGTAGATTAAAAAATTTCATTCAAGTCGTAAATCGAACAAAGCACCCATTGTAATCTATTTTTGTAAATATATAATCATATTTATTGACACGTTATTGCATACAATAAAAAATTCATCATCATTGAACTTCATAATTCATAATTCTGGCGACATATTTAATAATTATTTATTAGTAAAGTGTACATAAAATAAAGTTTTAGTATCCTTTCCATTGAATGCTTGATTTGTATCCCTTGTAGAATTTAATTCAACCTAAAAGCAAAGATGTGGAATTTTATCAACACTAACCCTGGAAATGTGTTTAAGAGGAAGCAGATTATAAAACTTACTATGACCAACGACATTGTGGTAAACCAAGAAAAGGAAACTCTGGTTCCTATTCCTGTTCCCTCTTAAATTTGGCACAGACATCTTTTATATTACGTCATTTGTATCTTGTCTTTCGTTCAACATGAACGCATTGAAAATATTTTGTCTCGCACTAATCTTAGTGCTAGTTTGTGTTATTTTTGAGCCTACAGAATCTCGTGCGGTACCCATAAATAATTTCCACAGCGATATTATCGTCACTCATTGGCCTACTACCCCTGCCAACAAGGGACAAGCAGTTGACGACGATGTGAATGAACCAGGGTTCATGGTAGGTGTACCTTTTGTTTACTAAGCAATGTTGATAATGGTTTCTATGTAAGTACATGCAATTTAAAGATCTAAAGTACAGATAGTTGGTTCGAAAATGGTAATACAGGGTGGCCAAATGAAAACGAAACAGAGCCATTTTCAGGAACTGCGTCAAGATTGTGGAAAAAACGCTCAGACCCGTCGATTTTCGATTAAAGGGGAACATTCTTTGCTAGTATTTTTGACTCCGCCACTTTCACTCCCAAGCAAGGGTGTTTACCCCAAAATATTTAAATGGCATTGGGGGTTGAGTAATATTTCATTTAAAAGCTCTTACAATTCTCTTTAAACAGACTTTAAATTTTAAATTTCCGTCCAATACTTATTAAGAATTTTTATTTTAAAGTTGAAACTTATGTACAAACAATTAGTAATGGTAAAAATGGCAGTCATTCGAGTTAAGTACGCCAGTGGTATAAATTTAGTATTTCTTGCGTTACATTGGTAAAGAAAAACACAATTGTAAAAAACAGAACTGAATGCTATACACACAAAATGAACGTAAAATTAGTGGATTCCAAATTATTTTCTAGTATTATTTGGAAGCGTTGGTTGGTGGTTTGTTTAATTGTGTTTTTGAAAATTAATCACTATGGTTTATTCCATTGCGGAAAGGGTAGATATCATTTCGCTTTCCTTTATGAACAATAAATATGCGAGTAGAACAGCTCAGCTATTTAATTAATAACATCAAGATCGATATGCCAGGAAGAAGTATGTTCTAGAGTTAGCAAAAAAATTTCAAGAGACAGGGAACGTAGCCAATAAAAAAACGAGAAATTGAAAAACCTATAGTTAATGAAGCTAGTGAAGTTGCAGTTTTGGGACAATCTTGATCCTACATTAAGTACGAGGCAGCTGGCATCTGTGTCTGGGATCAATCAAACTAGCATACAAACCATTTTGAAGAAGAATAAATTCCATCCATACAAAATGCATTTTAGTCCAGGAACTTCATGAGGATGATTATGACCGCCGTTTGCAATTTTGCGAAATAATGAGTGAGCGAGCAGGGAACAATCCACAGTTCCTTTTTAACATCTGTTTTTCTGATGAATGCAGTTTTTTAACGGGACGGTAAATCGTCGCAATTGCCGCTATTGGTCTGATTCAAACCCAAGAGTTTTTCACGAGGTGCATACACAGCAACCGGAAAATTTTAAAATATGGGCTGGAAATTTCGGTGACCGGCTGATTGGTCCTTTTTTTCTACCTGGTAATTTGACTGGCCAAATGCATTTGCAATTACTGGAAGACGCTATTGACCCTGCCTTAACTGATATTATTGAAAATGTTCCAGAGTATGATGAAGATCATTTGATTTTTCAACAGAACGGTGCTTCTCCGCATTATGCGTTAATTGTCCGTCAATATTCGGACCAACGTTTTCTACGGAATTGGATTGGGAGAAGAGGCAGTATTGAGTGGTCTCCACGATCACCGGATTTATCGCCCCTTGATTTCTTTTTGTGGGGATACCTAAAAAGTAAAATCTATAAAACACAGCCAGCGTCGCTGGAAGATTTGCGTCAAAGAATCGCCGACGAATGTCGTCGAATAACTCCGGAAATGCTTCGGAATGTGCGCGAACGTTTTGAACAAAATCTTTATTCTTGTATGGAAGCGAGCGGTCATCAGTTTGAACATTTAATCAACTAAGTAGGAAGTAAGCAACTAAACATAATTTAAATTTTAAAATGTAAATTTTTTTTCAAAGTATTGGGCGGAATTATAAAAGGAATTATAAAATTTAAAGTCTGTTGTAAAGAGAATTGTAAGACCTTTCAAAAGAAATATTACTCAACCCCCAGTGCCATTTAAATCTTTTGGGGTAAACACCCTTGCTTGGGGGTGAAAGTGGCGGAGTCAAAAATACCAGCAAAGAATGTCCCCCTTTAATCTAAAATCGGGTCTGAGCGTTTTTCTACAATCTTGACGCAGGTCTTGAAAATGGCTCTGTTTCGTTTTCATTTGACCACCCTGTATAATGGTGTCCGAGAAAAAGAAATGTTTACATATTCAACGCTGTTGTTCTTAATTAGTATTTCATAGTTTTTAGAGAATGTTGTACAAAACTACATACTTTCTTTAAACATATGCACTACATTTATACATTTTATCCCTTGTTTTTGCTCTACAACTGCATCTAGGACCTATTACAAGTAAGCCCCATGAATATTTATATAGTAAATTTTTTGTATAACGTATTGTACAGATTCCTAGTACATTGTACATTTTTAGGAATCAAAGAATATTCGCATCATTGTTTTATAATATGAAAATAGCAGTTAATTTACATTATCGGATTGTTAATGTGAAAATATAAACATTAGTCTGTTGACTATTCCATGTTATACGTGTTTTAACGTCAATTTTGAAGAAGAAACTACATGTAATTTTAAAAACCGTATTTCTGTTTTTATAATGAAGGAATAGTAATTATAAGATTGTTTAAGCTTATTAACTAAAAATTATTGCCTACTCAATAAAAAAATATTATTGTCCTCGATAATCTATTACTGATTAATAAAATATTTACTCTCTTTTCTTATAAGATTGTATGTACACAAATTGGAGCCGTTCCTGAAAAATCGGACGAATATCCGGTGCAGCGGAATTATTAGACTTGAAGCGTTGGCCGCTAGAACAGCACCTGCCGGGGTCCCGTTTCGTGACTCACGCTGGGCGATATTTTTTGTACAAAATCCCGTCCTTAACTGTAAGCATATTCTCACAGCATACAATTACAGGTATTTTGGCTTCCAAAGTAAAATTCAGTGAAGCACTATATAATTTTTTTATTTATAGGTACCATAATTATCTCAACTAAATGATTATACAGTGTGTCTCCGGAAGGCGTACCACACTTTTGTAAACTTTTTTATTGTTGATTTTTCCAGAAAAAAAATATTATTGACAAAAAATTTTGTCTATTTTGGGAAACCTTGGGCGGTAATCAAATATGTAATAAAACATACAGGGCGTCCACAATTTTTTTTCTGTAGTTTAGAACGAAGCTACTCTTTTCTCTAATACTCCTTCCAATTTCCAGCGTAAGCAACTGATGAAGTTCGGCCAAGCTGCTAGTAACGTGGGCAATGTGATGGGGACCCATGCCACCAAGATATCCTCGGCGGTAGACAAGGTGTGTGATATCGTGAAGCTGATTATCCCACTGCTGGCGGCCATTTGTCGTGTGGGACAGTTCAAATTTTGTGCCGCTACAACTTCAGGGCCTGCTGAACTTTCCGAGGCAATGTCGCCTAGCAATCTGGACCTTAACATTCTCGATAAGTAAAACAGTGCCGTACAGAGTTTAATTCGTACACTTTTTTAAAAAAAGTGTAATGTAACTTGTACATTATTTAGTATTTGTCTGATTTAGTCAAACTTTTTTAATGGAACTCGTTGTGTGCAATCTGTAAGCAAGGAATTACCCACCCTCCTTAAATACAAGACTAAAATATGTAAAAGAAAAAAGTAAAAACTCATACCAGTTATTTGTTTTCGGAATGTTGTGCTAATAAAAGTTATTCACAATCATCCCAAGTTTTGTTGGATATACAGGGTGTCCCGTTCATGTTTCAAAAAAACTTGTGTGCAAGTTCCTCATGGAAAAATAATAGGGGTAGTTCATGTAAAGTTTTTTTCGTAGACGTCCTGTTTTCGAGATACAGTGTGTTAAAGTTGTTACTTTCCACATGGTTTTCCTTAATTATCTTTAAATGGGCTAAAGATAAAAATGTCAAAATTTGTACATGAGTAAACATCGACCGTGCGTTAAGAATAATGTGCAAACGGTTTCTTTCTGAAAAGTAGTGTCGTCGATACAGGTTATTGGAGGGGTACAATCGAAAAAAAATATGTTAAAAGTCAAAATTTATTACATTTCTAAATGGTTCTGTAAACTCTAAGGTATACTACAAAAAAAGGTATCCTTGTCGAAATTCGGTAGCATGTTCGAGAAAAATGAGGTTGCATTTTTTTCCTCACATAAAGCGGCACAAGTACATTAACAAAATATTAAATTGAAAGAGAACCTTTCCATGGAATGAGCTGAAGACATTTAGCTCAACACTATTTGCATTTAAGACTATGATTTTAATTTCTTACGTATCACATGAAACAGTTAAATTGTAAAACATTTTATTAACTAAAAAAAATATTAACTTTATTTTAAGTTTCAGCTTGTTGTAAAATAACATTTAAAAAAGTAAATCAAAATAAACGGATTGTGATAATTAATTATCTATTAATAACTAAATTTGAAACTACTACACTAACATTACTAAAATAAACAATTGTTGAATGGTCAGTCCATTCAACAATTGTTGATGATGAATGTTGATGGACATGAATGCTTAAAAAAGTGATAAGAACAGAAAAATATTAGGAAGCGTACTCGGAGACATACAGAACAAAACAGCTGCATAATTAAATAAATGAACATAACTCGAAATACTCCAGTAGATGCTGAAATTGTTCGCCATTTTCTTCTATGCAACTTCATTTTTCTCGAAAATGTTACATGCTACAGAATTTCAACAAGTATACCTTTTTTGTGTAGTATGCTTTAGAGTTTACAGAACCATTTAGAAATGTAATAAATTTTGACTTTTAACATAATTTTTTTTCGATTTACCCCTCCAATTACCTGTATCGGCGACACTGCTTTTCAGAAAGAAACCGTTTGCACATTATTCTTAACGCACGGTTAATGTCTACTCATGTACAAATTTTGACATTTTTATCTTTATCCGATTTAATTATTTTTATTAAGGAAAACCATTTGAAAAGTAACAACTTTAACACACTGTATCTCGAAAACAAAGCGTCTAAGAAAAAAAATTTATATGAACTACCCCTATTATTTTTCCATGAGGAATTTGCACACAAGTATTTTGAAACATGAACGGGACACTCTGTATGTATAGCAGTTAAATTTACAGTAACAAATACGTTAGTACTTAGGATGAAAATTTTAATAATAAAAATATATACATTATATTTTTTAAAAAAGAAAATTAGTAGCAATATTTTCAATAACTTATAATATCATAAATGATAATTATTTGTACTAAAAAAAAACAGAAGCTGGTTGTTTCCAACAGAATGGATAATTAAATATACATAAAGTTGTTTTATATTTATGTACCAATTTTTGAATCAATAAATTAATCAAGAAACTGGCCAAATTTCATTGTTGTGTTAAATACATAAATTGGAAACCATAAAATTGGTTCCAATTTATTATCATTTTAGTGACATTTAATATGTAGATATTATCAGTATAGTACCCACTTTAATTCTTGAAATTTATTTTAATTTTTCATATTGTTTTATATATGCCTAATTTGTTACTGCAGTTACCTTAGTTTAAATAAATTTTTAAGCTACTGTAGTTTTTTTCTTATTATTAATTCAATTAAATTCAAAGATTTTTCTAAGAATCCTAGTATATAAAAAACAGCTAATAACACAGATCCAAAAGTGGTTTTGTTTGTTCTAGGCAGCTGAGGGTCATTTCCCAAGTAATTTTTTGCGTAGAATCCTAATCCAACCCTAGAACTGCTGCATCACGTCACGCTTCCGAGATATCCTAACCTAAAAGTGAAAACGATTCATGTCATTTAAAAGTTGAAAGGCGGGCTCGAGAAACAGGCAAATAATTTCTATGAGCATAGATCCAAAATTGCATGAGAGAAAATGTCATATTTTGAAACAAGTTTGAGTAAACGTTCGGAAATTTGGTAAAGAGAAAGGATAGGAAAACATTTAATGAAACAAAATTGAACATCTCTTTTATTGTAAGACAGAATGCAGAACGTTTCACAATGCCTGAAACATTAAAATATGCAGCTGAAAATGTTGTTGCAGCTGCTAAATTGATACATCAATTAAAATATAGGTAAATTAAGTCATACTCGGCTTGCCTTAACTGTATATACTGGGTTTTCCATGTTGCTGGAAGAAAACCCTCAAAAAATTGTAGGACATTTACTTAGGAACTTAGATATATAAAATATGTTTTGTTTATATAATATTTATAACAATTATTTAATAACGGGACAATTCTTTTTCCAAAGTAAAGTAAGGCTATATTTATATAGTTATATGTGTTTCTTTTATTAAAGGTTCGGTGATGTATCAGCTAAATCTACAGCAATTTTATGGATCATATTTATCTACAAACAAATTCTTTTTTTGTATTTGATTCTTCAAATAATTTACAATGGGGCCACGGGCCCCCCAAACGTAGCTGCAAGCTTCATAGAGTGTTTAGGTTTTGAAATTTGATATCAGTAAGTCGCTGATTGACCGACCTTTTTTTTAGAATCGAACAAACAAGTGTTTAGGATTTTTCTTAGGTCTTATAGAGCTTTCTGGGCCCACCCCTAGCAAAAATCCTAGCTACGCCCATGACCCGATATGAAATAAGAGAATAAGGTTACTTACTAAAAACATATATTGCACGAAACAAGAGGTATATTCCATTGTAAGATTACATAAACTTAAGAAAGAAAAAAATGGTCCCATAAAAAAGGATTCAAAGAAGGAAAGGCGGCCGAAATTAATAGGGCAGTTTGACAATTCCCCGAATCGCTCGATTGGATTTCTTCCCTGAAAGTTATTTAATGCTCACCTAGCTTAATTCCCTCTATTCCATTGTATCCGGGTCACATATTCTCGATCCGAAAGAGCTAACGCGCGGAAACGAGCTCTCAATTCAATCAGGTCTCCATTCTATTTGTAGAGCTCGCGGCCCGATGCGCACTTGTTATACCTTGGAAGGGACTTTTCGGATTCCCGCTTCTAATCTCTTATTTAAGGCCCTCCTCCCTCTGACAGACAGCACCATGTATCACATTTTCCATCTGTTGATGTAGAGTGCCTCCTAACGCAGCAGAATTTTATTCGAAGTTAAAATTCAACGTTACTAGATTATACAAGATGCAACTTTAAGTGGGAGTCATTTTTTAAAGAGTAATATAGTGCCGAATTATAATTAGTTTTTTAATGTGGATTTTATTTCTTGTTTACGCTGTCATGGGCAGTGTAAACCGGGATTCTCAGAATTAGCGTGGTAAGATTTATCGATGCACTACAGCGTTCCAAAAACAACGTAACAACGCCTGTGAGAAGCAGAGTTTAAAGGAAAGTCATTTATTTTTTCCTAATTCTTTGACCCTGTTATATTCTATCTGCATAATTTATTTATCACTTGTTAACACTCAGTACATTGAGAAAACAGAATAGAGTGACTATATCAAATAAAAGCCCAATATCTATAGATGAATCTGGTATACATATCCTGGGAAGACGAGTAACTGCATAGAAGATATTTCAATTGAACTTAAGTCATTATATGAAAATTTTTATCAGTTGTCAAATTAAATTATAATTTTCACAAATATCAAAACTAAAGTTGGCTTTACAAGTACATGGAGATGACCTATAAAAAACATAAAATAAGGAATATTTTAATAATTAATGATAGAATTGTATGTAAAAAAAAGGACATTTGTAAAAAATTTATTAGTTATAAGGAGTGTAGTGAAAAAAAAAGACATCCAAGGACTGAAAATTCTGTAAAGGGACCTTAAGCAAAATTAGGACCAGAAAAATCCAGAAAGGATGAAAAACAAAAGTTTATTGATTGGTTACGGCTTGGGTTTTTCGAGAATGCAGAGTAGAGAGGCAGCTCCAATAGTCCAGAGAGGTTTCCAGTGGCCCCATAAATGGTATACAGGACATCTACGTAGTTTCCAACAAGCAAATATGCAAGCTAGCAAATACCTACCTAAAATAAAAATAAAGTGCATATATACAAAACAGATAGCTATAACCTATAAATAATACTTTTCTATCGCATCAAACCTTAGAAAAAGGATGCAGAATAAACTATAGAACTTACCTGAATAAAAATAAATACAAGCAAATCAATCCTATATTTAAAAACTTCACAAAATCCATGAGCTCGAACCAATTTATCAGTAAGGGCAGCCATGTTTAATTAGAGTTGAATTTTCTGTCAGTAAACAAGAGATTATGCCCTGTAAGATAGGCAAAATGCAATACAAAGAGATGTATTAAAAATTGAATAATTTGAATTAATTGTTAATACCGTAAAAATTTTCTTGAATTATAAAAACAATCCTTGTATTGTATTTAATTGTATTAGATTAGAAAAGATAACAAAATTAATAAAATATTCTTTATTATTGGTTAAGGAAGATATTCACAATTTGAGTTACAAGTTGCAAGTTTTAAGTTAACCCACAAAATTTTTGGAATACAGATTGTATTAAAGTTTAATATCTATTTTTTTTTTGGTGTGTTGCATTGTACTTGTTTGTGTATTAAAATTAATAGAACCGACTCCTGAGATCACTAACAATACAACAAGTATCTAACATCAGCAGGCAAGGGAAGAGGTATAGTACACGGTGAGACAAAGAAAGGTTTGAATTTAACAATCAGCAGCTAACCAACATAAAAAAATATTTACACAAAAAACAAAGAACAACACAACAAACACAACTTTGGCAAAAAAATATTATTTCACAACAATTTTGACAAAATTATATTACACAACAATATATATCATACTTAATGAGCCTTCTCTTTAAATAGAAGCTGTACTAAAGGTCTTTTTATACCTAAGAAGACCAAATCTAAGAATAGATGCCATAAAACTATATCTTTGGGAAATATCAATATTTATAATAATAATGGAAATATTTCCATCTATTATTGAAATTTCATTTAAAAAAAGAAACTTCATTCGCTCTTGAGATGTATAACTGTACGAACAAAATTTAACAATACAAGGTGTTAATGAACTTATGTCAAATATGTTTGCCACATGTCCGTTATGTCAAAATGAGGTGTTGAGTAAAATGTAATTTAAAATATGGCTTGCTTCAACATTGCAAGGAGCCACCTTTTGAAAACTGCTGATTTTCTTAGAAGATGTTCGATGTACCCACCATTTTCTTGCACACAAGCTTCAGCGCGACGTATCCAATTCGCTCGCACGCGTTGCAACATTGCCACGTCCTCTCGAATAGTATTACAAGCTATGCAATTGGTGGATGTCACGAAATTCCGTTTAATACACAACACTTCTCACATATCCCTACAAAAAGAAGTTTAAAGGGGTGAGGTCCGGGGACCGGGGGACCATCTAACTAGGCTGTCGCGGCCTATCCAGCGATCGGGAAAAAATAATGTTTAAAAAGTCGCGCACTCTCCGAATAAAGTGATCGGGGACTCCGTCATGCAGTAACCACACATTTTGCCGAACATTTAATGGCACGTCTTCCGATAACTTCGGCAAGCGATTTTGCAAAAAATCTAGATATGAAGCACCGTCTGAGCATCAAGGCAACTCAAAAGGTCCTGTTAAAGTGTCGTTAACGATAAAATTCATCTCCTCGACATTTAAGATTCTTAGTGGTCGCCCTCTACGCGGTTGTACTTCATCGGTGTCCAAAACTCTTTGCGCTACAGCAACAAATGTTCGCAGTGCGGGGGCACGTCGTTCAGGATATCTTGAACTGTACACTTGACAAGCTCTGTGGGCATTTTCGTTTGCTTTGCCATAAATTATGAGCATATCATAATATTCGCGATTGCTAAATAAATGCGCTATTTTTAAAAGAAAACTTGGAAATACGGCTATTAAATGTACTCTCGAAAAACAGCACAGCAATCACTACAATAATGTATTACAAACTGACTTTCGAATACAGTCCGGCTTCGTAAGAAACCACCTGACTCGTAAAAAGTGTTACAGAATTTTTTGTAAGTACTCGCCGCGATAAAATACATGTATTTCAGCAGTTCCAAAACGGTTTTAAATATATTTTTAATTAGCTTTTTTCTCTATGACCTTAAACTTCCGATACAAGTTTGTGACATCAGTTAACTCAGTTTTTGCTCCTTTTTCACCCCTTTAAATTTTTGACATAAGTTCATTAACACCCTGTATTATTAATAATAACATCACATGAATCATCGAGCTAATATTTCTTAGATAGGTAAATAAAAGACATTGAAAATGAAAATAAAGTCAGAATAAAAATGTAACATTTACCACTAGTTTTTAAGGTATGCATTAAGAAATGGCACAACTTAATTTTGCTTCTTTGCGCTTCCGTATGTAAATTTGCGTCAGCTTTTCTT
>NW_019416581.1:113317-117388 GCF_000390285.2 Anoplophora glabripennis | reverse complement strand
AAAGAGTGACCGCAAAATCCGCCCGTTTTTGCGTAGTGTGTAGCAAGAACGGGGAAGGTTGTACAGAGGTCTCCGTGGGCTTAAATTGATCGTCATGAAAAATCTAGGTGAGCATAATTCGATTTTTCCAATATTTGTCCGACTTACCCCTACTTAAGGGGTGGAAACCACCCCTAAAACAAGAAACGTGAGAAAATGGTCGATCAATTCTTGGTAAAAATTGGCGGGAATTTGAATGGCAAGGAAGAGATCAGGGATGTTCTTCCAAATATGCTCAAGGTGAAAAACATCCCCCGCGTGGGGGTAAAACCACCCCTATTGCCGAAAACCGGCGGCAAATGATGTTCCCTTCATGAATTGCCTTTTTTGTGCCACTCTTCCTTATAAATCCAAATGATATGAAATACATGCCCCCATAATTCGTTCTTCTGTCGGATTCTGATCAGTTACCCCTACTGAAGGGGTGGAAACCACCCCTAAAACAAGAAAACAGAAAAAATGGCCACCAAAATCTGGGTAAAAATTGGCGGAATTCCACATGGCAAGGGTTACATCAATAATGCCCTCCTAAAAATGCTCAAGGTGAAAAACACCTCCCGCGTAGGGTGGGTTTATCATGAGCATTTTTAGAAGGACATTCCTGATTTTACCCTTGCCATGTGAAATTCACCCAATTTTACCAAGAATTTATCGACTATTTCTCATTTTTCTTGTTTTAGGGTGGTTTCCACTTCTTAAGTAGGGGTAAGTCGGGCAAATATTGGAAAAATCGAATTATGCTCACCTAGATTTTTCATGACGAACAATTTAAGCCCACGGAGACGTCTGTACAACCTTCCCCGTTCTTGCTACACACTACGCAAAAACGGGCGGATTTTGCGGTCACTCTTTCATTAACATCCATCGCTTTTTGCAATAATAATGCGCAATTTTCGAAACAATGATATTTCTGCGTTCGACCTTTATTTTACACTTAATAAATTAGTGAAAAATGGCTCTAGGTACCTTAAATTGTAGGTAATTTAATTGTCTACAACAAAAAATAACTAACATTCCGCTAAATTTGCCACTTAATAGCAATTTGTCAACTTAATGTCACTTCTTTCAAGTTACTTTTTTGATATAAAATGCAATAAAATGTCTACTAATAATTTTTTCAAGTTTTTAGATTTTATGATTTAATTCAACTGGAGCACTATTCAATTTGATGAGCCTGACTCGATGCAGATTATGATGTGCGATAGTTTGTCGGATAGGAACGCGGTAGTCATTCACTGTTTGCCTACACTGCTTACGAACACACTGTAATCTCCTGTAGTTGGTAAACACATTAGTCGACTCCGCCAACAAGTCGTTAATTAATTTGCATGCCTTACTGACAAACAGATATGTAAGGGTCCAGCAGCGGTAAGCCTCAAGCGCTGATAATTAGTGACTAGCAACGCTGTCTCGCTTGAATCTTAAGCATAAGTGGTTTTTGTCGAACTTCCACAACATTCGATAACAAAGTTAACGTCTTTTGTGTGATGTTAACAACTGTTAAAAATACATGGAAGTAAATATAAATGATTGCTCGTTGTTGTCAATGCGTGTGATTTTTTCAAATTTGTGGTGAGTTAAACAACGTCCTCTGGAAAATAATGGTAACTGTTCCAAGTTTTCCACATCGATAAAAATATATCTGAAAAATTTGGCTAAATTAATAAATTTTTGTTACCAAGTTATTCAAGCCTCATCTTCAAAATCGTGAAAAATACTAATAATTCGAGTTAAGATGACGTCTAGAAAAATGTGCATAAAAATCGTATTCGCACATAAACAATCGCAAAAGTTATAAACAATAGAAATAGAAAAAGGGGGGCCGGTTTTTTGGAAATAACTCGAAAAATATAAGCTTAGCGTCAATTTGAAAAAAGATCCTAAAAGAAAAGATCTATTAAACTTGCATGATTTTTAATAAAAAAACCTATATTGTTTAAACAATTCGAGTATTCGGTTGAGTCAAATATTTATTGTATAGGTTTTTTTATTGCTTAATAAAAATAGTCTTGAAGGTCCATATTTGTAACTTCAATTGTTTATGAGATATACAGAGTGTGGCGCGTATAATCTAAAAATTAAACTACAGCTTCCTAACGATATTTGTAATAGAAAAATCTTATACGAAAAGTTCTATTTTCGCATAAATTAAAGTTCAATTATGGATCAAAATATTTCCTCTGGAACGGTCCTGTCCGTGTGCTGAGTTACGTGCTGTAGACCAACCGCGTAAACAAATCGTCGTTGAAATANAAAAGAAAAGATCTATTAAACTTGCATGATTTTTAATAAAAAAACCTACTGTATATTTATTTTCATGATTTTTAACAAATATTGGCGTTGGGTATTAAAACAAAAATTTTATGAACAGTAAAATTGTTAATAGAAATAAATAAAAAAAACTAATGTGTGGACCAGAAGTAAAAATATTGTTCGAGATTAACTCAAGGCCAGGACACGACTAAGTCAAGACGATATTATAAGTTGATAAATTTCCGAGACTTGGTCAAGATCAAGACAAGTTTCAAATCGAGACAAGACTATTCAAATGTTGTCTTGTTTTGACTCGAGTGAAGCCCTAAATAATAGAGCTGGGTGCCTAGTAAAATAGAAACAATAACAATAATTGTTGTTATTACAAAGTTTTTTCCATTTGAAAAATAGTTCTGACTTGGTCTTGGTCCTTTCAGAGTAATGCGTCCGTAAAATTTAAATGAAAAAGAAGTAATAATGGGTAATAATAATAATTATGATAATGAAGTGCTGTTGGTGGTGATGACAATAACGATAATTGGTAATTCTAATGTTGATAACGATGACCAGGCGCTCCTTTTTCCTGGTACAGGCCGTTCATTAACGTCAAATTTTACTGCTGCTAACTAGTTTATAACATGGACTGTTAATATAAAACCTTTTGGAAATAAAAGTTTAACCCTTTCTTCAATAGTCTTTAAAATCCCGGTCCATTGTTAATTCACAATTAATATTATATGAAAAAAGTTATCCTGGGAACAAAGAGTAGGTGATTTTTCTTTTTTTTAAATTGTCGTAGAAAGCAGCTCTATTTAATGCAAAAGAGCGAATTCCCGAGCAGCTTTTGCCTAGCCCTGGGACAACTTGTTTATAACGTTGTTTTGCACATCTTACTTTGTTAGTTGTAAGGGGAAACTTAAATTCAACTTATTAAAATTTTTCTTTTTCGATACGTTTGTTTGGATCAATTAAAATCTATATCTACGATATTAAGTTCTAAAATTAACGTTTAGTAATTAAACAATTAGTTGCAAAAAAAACAAACGAAATTAATTAACAAATAGCTGAAGCAACGATTTCACGGTCAACTAAATAAGCGTTTGGCACACATGTTGGCCATTGGATTGGCCTTCTTTTCCATAAAGAGTAACCGCAAAAAAAAACATTTTTTCGCCCGTTTTTGCGTAGTGTGTAGCAACAACGGGGAAGGTCGTCCAGAGGTCTCCGTGGGCTTAAATTGATCGTCATGAAAAATCTAGGTGAGCATAATTCGATTTTTCCAATATTTGTCCGACTTACCCCTACTTAAGGGGTGGAACCACTCCTAAAACAAGAAACGTGAGAAAATGGTCGATCAATTCTTGGTAAAAATTGGCGGGAATTTGAATGGCAAGGAAGAGATCAGGGATGTTCTTCCAAATATGCTCAAGGTGAAAAACATCCCCCGCGTGGGGGTAAAACCACCCCTATTGCCGAAAACCGGCGGCAAATGATGTTCCCTTCATGAATTGCCTTTTTTGTGCCACTCTTCCTTATAAATCCAAATGATATGAAATACATGCCCCCATAATTCGTTCTTCTGTCGGATTCTGATCAGTTACCCCTACTGAAGGGGTGGAAACCACCCCTAAAACAAGAAAACAGAAAAAATGGTCACCAAAATCTGGGTAAAAATTGGCGGAATTCCACATGGCAAGGGTAACATCAAGAATGCCCTCCTAAAAATGCTCAAGGTGAAAAACACCTCCCGCGTGGGGGTAAAACCACCCCTATTGCCGA
>NW_019416581.1:97430-111572 GCF_000390285.2 Anoplophora glabripennis | reverse complement strand
TTTCTTTGGAACGGTCCTGTCCGTGTGTTGTACGATGAGTTACGTGCTGTAGACCAGCCGCGTAAACAAATCGTCGTTGAAAGATAGAAAGATACTTCTCAATTTTTGGGGAGTTTTTCAATGCAAAAGTACAAACTAATTGTAAGAAAAATAGATATTAAAAAAAAACTGATATTTTCTTATTATAATAATTAATAGTAATTACTATCTTATATGCATTGTTATTACTGCAAGAGTTCGCAAACAAAATCACATCCGTAAGCATCTATAGTCGCCAACTGCGTGCACTAAACAAACTCCATTAAAATATTGAACAAAATGATATAAAACTTACCGTTTCTAGAGAAAATGTTAAAATTTATCCCCATTAGCGCGGATACATGCATGGCACCGACGCACCCAATTTTGACGAGTATTTTCCCAAATTTCAGGTATTCCCCTAATTGTGTCAGCAGCTTTAAGTATACGGTTTTGCAATTCTTCCACCGCACCGTAGTAATTGGAGTATTGTAAACCAATGACTTCAAGTGACTCCAAAGATAAAAGTCCATTGGAGTTAGATCGGGTGACCGAGGGGGCAACGGCACAGGACCAAAGCGTCCAATCCATCGCCAAGGAAATATTTCATTCTTGTAATCTTCTTGTTTCTTCAAACTTGTAATGCCACATCGTCCATTAATTCAGGCAACCGATTCTCCAAAAAGTCTGCACAAATATCATCAGGAAGCTGTAGTTTAATTTTTCTAGATTATACACGCCACACCCTGTATAAACAGTCAAATACTGAATAAAATCTACGAAGAAAAACTTCACTTTTTATAAACAAATTCATGTAACTAACGATCTGCAATAGCTTCAAACTTGATCGAAAGCTCATTTGAAAGATCAAAATCAGATTCTACAAAATTGTCTTAAATATCCGTAACTGTATCTTTAATAGTTTAAAAGTTATAGCTGTTTATAAATAAGCAATTAGCAAGACCTCCTTAAAAAAAATTATATATGGTTAGTTTTATTATTTTTTTCTCTATCTGAAAAAAATAACAGCACTTTTGAAGATTATTTATTAATATAAATTGTTAGGTAAATAAACAATAAATTTTCAAGAAAAAAAAATATTTTTCTGTAATCTTCTGGAGAATTGCAAATGATAAATTTGGAGAAAGAAGAGAATATATTATTTAAACAACCATAATAAGTATAAAAAAAACGATTAAAAACTATTAAACATTTTTTAGGATCTTTTTTTTAATCTATTATATCAATCATTTCTGGCGAAATTAGTGTGAATTATTTGATCTCAAATAATAAATAGTTATTTTTATGAATTTAAATAGAAACAATATGGCGATTACTGTGTTTTACTTAATAACGCTCGTCTCATAGCAACCACAAACGACCTGATGAAATTATTATTATTATTCATGAAAGAAGTATCGTACAATTTTAGTAATATAAATGAAATAGCTTTGTTTGCTTTTATGATAAAATTAAAATTGATCGACGAAAACATATGTGTTTAATTTGGCTGCTTTAATAAACTCGGCTGCGCCTCGTCTATTAAATACCAGCCGCCGCATTAATTCTTGTACTTTACTGCCCAGTTAAACAAATAACTATTATTAAACAGACTCTTTTAAAGGCCAATTTTTTACAGTGGAAATTATATAAAAAACTATTACTTTTGACAAGATCCAGATAAAATAATTTAGAGAGTGTCGAATTAGAACCCACTTCCTTCGCGCAAATTTTCGGTTACATAAATCTGAGGCGATTACAACTTGGGCAAAGTTTCCGCCCAAATGGATCCAGAAGACAATATAATTTTCGCGGATGCGTTAGTCTGGGGAGGACGATGATAAAGTTAATCAAGTAATGTCCTTAAATGCGTCGGCAAGTAATATAGGTGAGCCGAGCGGGCAAACGGTTGCGGAAGAAGGGCTATTAGCCGACAGTTATGCAGATTTGGGCCATCAGTATTCACATCGTCGGCAGAGCACTTCTCTGATTAACGCCCCTGGCTGATGAAGAGACATAAACAAGGCTGTTACAACGGTTCCTTTACAACTCTTTACTATTCCTTCGACGAATCTGGATGCTCAGAAAAAAGACGTTGCAGTATTATCACTATTTACGTAAAATAATGGAGGTCTCTCTTTGTGGACAACTCTTCTCTAAAGAAAAAGTTAATACAGAAACGTATACAGGGTGTTCCAATTAAAGCTTTCCACCTGGTAAATATCGGAATAAAAAAAAAACAAAAAAAAACTGAGACACCTCGATTTTCTTTTCAAGAGACATATAATGGCGTAAGTTTTGGTGTTTTGGAATCTACCCCTTAGGCAGAGTAGTAAAAAGCCCTTAAACTTTAAATGGTGCCCTATGTTGAGTGACACATCATTTTAAGCATTTTCAATTCTGCTCACGACGACATACGACTTTTTAAATTTTGGTTTGGATATGACAATAAAATCTTCACTTAAAGTAGAAGACAAAACATCAATGAATGAAGGAATGTTATTTTATTAAGTGTTAAAATAGGCTGGCCTCCACTTCCGAAAGAACATTTCGAAGCATTTCGGGCGTTTTCTGACGACATTCTCCAACGATTTCTCCATACAAAAATTTTTTTGATTTTCGTTTATTTGTCAATACAAAAACTTCAGAGTCTATCAGTTCAACTTTTTTAGCTGTTTTACTAAAAAACGAGACAATATTGCCTTGTCCTGTCTTGTTAAGAGAATATCCCGTAAAATCATCACAAAGTCTATTGAATTCCAATTCGTGAAAATGTTTTATACAATTGCTGAAAAACTGAAAATAGGCTACTAATACAGTGTTTTTAATGAGGTAAGTGGATTTTACCATAGAAGTGGAAGTTGCTATAGACAACGGGAGGTAAGTGTGATAACTTACCTCCCTATGGTAAAAAGCGATTCCGAGATATAAATGCATATTTTATGAACAAATAAATAGAAATATTTGATGAACATTACATTTTATTAATTATTATGAATGAAAATTTATAGTAATTGTACAGTTATTACATTTAGTAACATTTATAAAATCTGGATAATTATTCCCCTCGCGTTTACTAATTTACTAATTTCAGAAACACCAGTATTTTTGTTCTGGCACCATTCTTTGAAATTTGCTGCACTTTCTATTTGAAAATCACTCATTTAGAAATAATTTAATTGGAACACCCTGTATAGGATTTTAGTTGAAACAGCGAAACAAATAAGATAAAAAAAAGTTTAATTTATTATCTCGCAATCAATAAGGCTACAGAAGGTCTATTTCACACCAAAAACATGCTTTATCAGAATTGCTGAATAAATTGCATTTTTACAGCACCTGTATATATCGCTAACTTTAATACATGTTATTTTTATCCCACTGGCATTTCCATGACGAGCTTTTTTTCTCCGATCAAGAAGCCACTGAATATACACGTTGGATAAATCAAAAGTTTTAATTTTCTTCTAAACAAATCGGTGGAGTTTTGAGTATTTCCGTACCCCCGTAAAAATATTGGCCAATTTAAAAGCAAAACTTTCGGCATTTCAGCGTAATACCTTAAAGTTAATCAACCGGGGACAAATCAAAACAGGAGAGCGGCACAATGGCCCCTCAGCATTTGATTAAAGAGCCGACTCGAAGTCACTTGCAGTAGATAAATAAGCGTAAAATGAATTGGACTATGTCGTCTCATTAATTACTCGTAATTAAAACCCCTGTTGATTGGAGCAAACGCTTTATTTATCTTGTCACGCGAGTAAGATTCGTTGCCCCACTCTCCCGGACAGATACACTGGGAGACGATTTGCCTTAAAAAAATCAAAATAGATATCAGCAGTTAGCAATCCTGTGTGTGAGGTGGGATATCTAGATTTCTGGTGTTGAAGAACTGTTCCACGTGTTTCTTATTTATAAAACTGGAAACAATTGTTTTTAATTTGTTGACCTGCATTTTGAACCTTCTCCCAAAGTTCTTCACTAGTAATAGGAATGCCGCCATTAGAAACCATTTGTTTTATGTGTCTCTAGAGGATTTAAATCTGGACAACGTGATGACCACGAACAACTTATCCAACTCCTGATTGAGATGGATTCTGATGATATTGTTACAATGCACCATCATGTAGGAACCACATTCTTTGGCAGATATATAGTGAAATTTCTTCTAAACTTTCTGAAAACTGTAGCTACAGAATGTTTAAATACGTTAGAACATCTAGTCTGTCTAGTTTCCCCTCCATGCGAGGCGGTTAAAATAACTTGATTTACGAGNACATTTTATTAATTATTATGAATGAATATTTATAGTAATTGTACAGTTATTACATTTAGTAACATTTATAAAATCTGGATAATTATTCCCCTCGCGTTTACTAATTGTCACATTTTTCTCAAAATGATTTGACCGCTCCATTTCAGTCACCAGAGGCTCAATATTATCTGACTGATCCATTAAAACAGCATGATGCGACGTACTATTAGAACATGGAGTTGAAGTGTCATTGTAAAGAATCCTGTTGGTTATTTCATTTTTGTTAACTAAACTGTCAGCAACATAACTTTCTACAATTGTGGCTGATTTTCATCTACCATGTCTCTTGATTGCCGATGTTCTTCGGAATTAATGGCCTGTATATGTTTCAGGATGTTCTAATTTAAGAAACTGTGCAAATCTTATTAGAAATCATAGAAAGGGTATTCTTGGCGATTGGTCGGTTGTAACATCTACCTGCTTGATAGCGCATAAAAAAGCATGAAATTTCAGTTTTAATTTCCAATCTAATCTTCATATATTTCTTGAAAATTTCTAGGTGAGAAACAGAACCCATACGAGAAATAATTGTAAACGTACGTGACATACCATTTTTAGAATAATGTCATCGAAATTTTTGAAATTGACGTCCAAAATAAGTTTGCATAACTCATCAGAACGGCATGCTCCTCAATGCCTAAGACCGTCACTACCTTCATTAGTAAATATGTGTTATCGGGTGCCTGGACGAGAAAATCGTTGACTTGTTCTCTTCTAAAAACGTTTGACTTTTTAGGTGTATGGCCGTCATTCTTACGTTTCAAAAATGCTTTCAGATTGGGATATTTTGATATATCCATGTTCTCCTATATGAAAATATTTGACTTAATCATGAGTATTCACTCCACAAACTCGCCGGTAACTTTAAAGTTCTTGACTTCTCCATGAAATATGCTAGCAGTGACATTTCAGAAACACCAGTATTTTTGTTCTGGCACCATTCTTTGAAATTTGCTGCACTTTCTATTTGAAAATCACTCATTTAGAAATAATTTAATTAGAACACCCTGTATAGGATTTTAGTTGAAACAGCGAAACAAATAAGATAAAAAAAGGTTTAATTTATTATCTCGCAATCAATAAGGCTACAGAAGGTCTATTTCACACCAAAAACATGCTTTATCAGAATTGCTGAATAAATTGCATTTTTACAGCACCTGTATATATCGCTAACTTTAATACATGTTATTTTTATCCCACTGGCATTTCCATGACGAGCTTTTTTTCTCCGATCAAGAAGCCACTGAATATACACGTTGGATAAATCAAAAGTTTTAATTTTCTTCTAAACAAATCGGTGGAGTTTTGAGTATTTCCGTACCCCCGTAAAAATATTGGCCAATTTAAAAGCAAAACTTTCGGCATTTCAGCGTAATACCTTAAAGTTAATCAACCGGGGACAAATCAAAACAGGAGAGCGGCACAATGGCCCCTCAGCATTTGATTAAAGAGCCGACTCGAAGTCACTTGCAGTAGATAAATAAGCGTAAAATGAATTGGACTATGTCGTCTCATTAATTACTCGTAATTAAAACCCCTGTTGATTGGAGCAAACGCTTTATTTATCTTGTCACGCGAGTAAGATTCGTTGCCCCACTCTCCCGGACAGATACACTGGGAGACGATNCACTTAAAGTAGAAGACAAAACATCAATGAATGAAGGAATGTTATTTTATTAAGTGTTAAAATAGGCTGGCCTCCACTTCCGAAAGAACATTTCGAAGCATTTCGGGCGTTTTCTGACGACATTCTCCAACGATTTCTCCATACAAAAATTTTTTTGATTTTCGTTTATTTGTCAATACAAAAACTTCAGAGTCTATCAGTTCAACTTTTTTAGCTGTTTTACTAAAAAACGAGACAATATTGCCTTGTCCTGTCTTGTTAAGAGAATATCCCGTAAAATCATCACAAAGTCTATTGAATTCCAATTCGTGAAAATGTTTTATACAATTGCTGAAAAACTGAAAATAGGCTACTAATACAGTGTTTTTAATGAGGTAAGTGGATTTTACCATAGAAGTGGAAGTTGCTATAGACAACGGGAGGTAAGTGTGATAACTTACCTCCCTATGGTAAAAAGCGATTCCGAGATATAAATGCATATTTTATGAACAAATAAATAGAAATATTTGATGAACATTACATTTTATTAATTATTATGAATGAAAATTTATAGTAATTGTACAGTTATTACATTTAGTAACATTTATAAAATCTGGATAATTATTCCCCTCGCGTTTACTAATTTACTAATTTCAGAAACACCAGTATTTTTGTTCTGGCACCATTCTTTGAAATTTGCTGCACTTTCTATTTGAAAATCACTCATTTAGAAATAATTTAATTGGAACACCCTGTATAGGATTTTAGTTGAAACAGCGAAACAAATAAGATAAAAAAAAAGTTTAATTTATTATCTCGCAATCAATAAGGCTACAGAAGGTCTATTTCACACCAAAAACATGCTCTATCAGAATTGCTGAATAAATTGCATTTTTACAGCACCTGTATATATCGCTAACTTTAATACATGTTATTTTTATCCCACTGGCATTTCCATGACGAGCTTTTTTTCTCCGATCAAGAAGCCACTGAATATACACGTTGGATAAATCAAAAGTTTTAATTTTCTTCTAAACAAATCGGTGGAGTTTTGAGTATTTCCGTACCCCCGTAAAAATATTGGCCAATTTAAAAGCAAAACTTTCGGCATTTCAGCGTAATACCTTAAAGTTAATCAACCGGGGACAAATCAAAACAGGAGAGCGGCACAATGGCCCCTCAGCATTTGATTAAAGAGCCGACTCGAAGTCACTTGCAGTAGATAAATAAGCGTAAAATGAATTGGACTATGTCGTCTCATTAATTACTCGTAATTAAAACCCCTGTTGATTGGAGCAAACGCTTTATTTATCTTGTCACGCGAGTAAGATTCGTTGCCCCACTCTCCCGGACAGATACACTGGGAGACGATTTGCCTTAAAAAAATCAAAATAGATATCAGCAGTTAGCAATCCTGTGTGTGAGGTGGGATATCTAGATTTCTGGTGTTGAAGAACTGTTCCACGTGTTTCTTATTTATAAAACTGGAAACAATTGTTTTTAATTTGTTGACCTGCATTTTGAACCTTCTCCCAAAGTTCTTCACTAGTAATAGGAATGCCGCCATTAGAAACCATTTGTTTTATGTGTCTCTAGAGGATTTAAATCTGGACAGCGTGATGACCACGAACAACTTATCCAACTCCTGATTGAGATGGATTCTGATGATATTGTTACAATGCACCATCATGTAGGAACCACGTTCTTTGGCAGATATATAGTGAAATTTCTTCTAAACTTTCTGAAAACTGCAGCTACAGAATGTTTAAGTACGTTAGAACATCTAGTCTGTCTAGTTTCCCTCCATGCGAGGCGGTTAAAATAACGCTCGAAGCTGATTATAGTTTCAGTTCGCGGTTAATGCACGCGTCGCATAGTACGTGGGTAGGGTCTGATGTCAGTGTGAGGGGTAGTACAAAGGCTTTAAGGATAAGAACAAGGCAGGTATTAATTTAAAGTAAATAAAAAAACAACTTCCTTACAATAAAACAAAGTATGACTAAATTTGACGTAATTTAATAGATCAAATAGCTTGTTTTACCTATTATATTTAAAAATTTTCCTGAGTACGGCTCTGAACGCTTTCAAAATATCTATTGGAGGAAGTCATAACAGTATAAAAGTCAATACAACACAAAGTATTCAACAATTTTTTTTAATCAATAATTTAAAAAAGTTTTAACCTAATAAAAAAAAATAATACGATTTTATGAAGTGTTTTATTATTTCTAATTAGTATTGCTAATACTAGTAAAAAAAATTGTTGGATATTTTGTACTGTATTGACTTTTATATATTATGACTTCCTCAAATAGATATTTTTAAAGCGTTCAGAGCCGTACTCAAGAAAAATTTTAAATATAATAGCTAAAACAAGCTACAAACCTTTTTAAACGATTACAATAGTAATATTGTCATACAAATAGCAGCGATGTATTTAAAAAAATGAACCTGATGATGGCCCCTCGAGGAAGAAACGACGGATTGCAAAAATGTAGATGCCATTGGATAGAACGAAAAAAGTGGCAATGTAAATGTGAAATTTATTTTAAAATAAAGCCAGGAAAAAAAATAAAACGATTTTGCAAAATTTCGGTTTTTCCGAATATCTCCGGAACTACCCGGAATTTTAAAACTTTCTAAACGGCATATTGTTAGGTATAAAAAATTACAACTTTTCTCTAATTTGAACCACCCCGTATCTCTTACCGTTTCCTAGATCCTAATGCTATCCCATCCTTATATTGTTTCTCCTCCAGATAGGCAAGAGTCATGTCCCTCATTTCTGTATTGGAAAAATCATTGTGGGAGTGGGGGGAGGCATTTTATGAAAATTTGTTGAATATCTTATCTAAAAACTTAATTTCTGACAATATTATTTTTAATTCCACTAAGACTGAGACAAATGTACATATAGATAAAAGTACGTTTAAGCAAACCTCTGTTCAACAATTTCAAATGTACCATTGTTGTTTTTTTACTTATTTTACTACAGTGAATAAAATCATAGAAACTGTCTATTTTTTTGAGAAAATTCGTCAAATGGTTTTACTAAATCATCATTTTTCTAAAATATCTTCTAAATTGAGCATGTCTCTGAAACTTTTGTTTATTGAAAACAAAATTGTAAAATTATGACACATTAAAAGCATAATATAAAAAATCCTCTACGCTGTACATTATAACTTATGGGAAAATATATATAGAAAAGTCCTTCACATATACTCGTTTTTCACACTTTATATTGATCAAAAACAAATAAAACATTAGATACTTTTTCGATGGAAATTTTAGCTTATTAAAGGTTTCAATACACTGTGCAAATTTCTATTATTAGAACCTTCCTTTAAAAATATCGTGGGCTTTATTGGGGACGTGGTCTTATTTACCACGGCAATCTTCTCTTTTCTCAGTGTAACGCGCTCCTGGTCCCTCATCGAGAGACTTGGAGCCTTCCGAAAGGAGTCCGCTTACCGCGGTAAGCAAACATTTCCCCATGATAATTCCATTAAGAAATGAACTGAGCCGACTGCTTTTGATGGAATAGGCTGGTGCGTGTAATTTGTAAGTCAAATAAATGTTATGTCAGTCGCTGCTCCATCAACACACGCCGAACTAAGTACACACCAACTGGCTCATCCATGCGAGCACGTATGCTAATGTTTCACTTATATTTTTGAATAATGAAATGGGTTAAGTCAAATATTTGGATATGTCGGGCGGTTTTGTGAGGAACAGCTCCATAAGGATTGTCGAGTGTAGATTTTGGAAATTATAAAATGATCCGTGCTTTTTTGCACATTTGCGTATATCGCAAAATGGAGCGGCCCTATGTGCTGAAGCGCCTACGAGCTAGGCGGATTTTAGCGCTGTCTTACGGCAGTGGCGGCTCGTGATGTCATTGTTTAGGTGCCCTTGGCTGTTTTACTAGTTAGGCAAGGTCAAACGACTAAATGAATCTAGAAATTTTTAGTTGCATTTAGAATATTATCGAAATTCACGAGAAGGATTTTCATTCAGATTTTATAAAAAAAAAAGAAATATTTACGCAACTATTTTGTCATTAAATTAATAACAAAAACAAAATGAAATATTTACCTAATAATTAAAAAAATTGTTCCTACTTGGTTTAAATCAAATAATAATGCACGGTTTTATGTACTTTCAATATAATATCTAAAACATAGGAAAAAGTACAGAGAAATTTTCTAAGAAGTCATGGAAACATTCAAAATACCGTCTTTCGAAATTCTGATTCCAAAGCTTTTGGTCTTTATAAATAAATTAAACCCCACAAACAGTCAAGTCCTCTGGTAGGTTCGTTCTTGAATACGCCTCACATTCCCTCCCATTTGAATACCCAGTAATACTTTTAGCTATGTAGATAGAGTACAAAAATCAGTAGGATTTAAAATTCAAATACCAGGTGCTCCCTCGACCGCAGCCTGAATTGCGGAATCGTGTAATGGTTCAATTAAAACGTGGAAACTGTTCAGCCCACACCCAATGTCAGTATTCAGCGTCGAATATGGGGGTAAATGTCGACACTGATTTGCATACATCGCGTCATTTATGATACAAATAACTCAATAAAGGGTGATGAATTAATCACGATTCACGTCGAGTAGTTACCGAGTTGGAAACAGACATTTCCTGAAGACGAATACGATCTGTCACCTGATGATTACTTGATGGATGAAGCCACGTTCAATTTTCCTTTCGCTTATGTAAAGTTTCATACTACGAGCAAATTTTACTTAAATACCTAAATAATACAGGGTGTTTACGAACTAGGAGATTTGTTTTTAATGGGAAATAGATAGATATACAGGGTATAAGGAACAAAAACTGAGTTAACTGATGTCATAACCTTGTATCGGAAGTTTAAAAGGTCACGGAGAAAAAAGCTAATTAAAAATGTGTTTAAAACTGTTTTGAAACTGCTGAAATACATGTATTTTATCGCGGCGAGTAATTACAAAAGATTCTGTAACACTTTTGTTAGGTTGTTTTGTACTTAGGAAGCCGGACTGTATTCGAAAGTCATTGTTGTGGTGATTGCTGTGCTGTTTTTCGAGAGTACATTTAATAGCCGTATTTCCTAGTTTTCTTTTGAAAATGGCGCATGTATTTAGCAATCGCGAATACTATGATATGCTCATAATTTATGGCAAAGCAAACGAAAATGTCCACAGAGCTTGTCAAGTGTACCGTGCAAGATATAGTGAACGACGTGTCCCCGCACCGCGAATATTTGTTGCCGTAGCGCAAAGAGTTTTGGACACCGGTGAAGTACAACCGCGTCGAGGTCGTGACGGTGGCCCAAGGCGACCAGAAGAATCTTAAATGTCGAGGAGATGATTTTAGATCTCGTCGAAGAAGATCCGCATCGTAGTACCAGAAATATCGCACAGCAAGTAAATATTTCGCATCCTGTTGTGTGGTGGACATTACGAGAAGCTTAGTTGTACCAATTTCATATTCAATGTGTTCAAGCGCTTATTCCTGAGGATTTTCAACTACGTCAAGGTTTTTGCGAATGGTTGCTTCAGGAACATGCAAGAAATCCTCAATTTACAGCGCAAATACTTATTACAGATGAAGTATGTTTCAGTCGAAATGGTGTACGTAAGGTCCACAACACTCACCATTGGACTATCGAAAATCCACACGAAATACGTTGCGGTGCCTTTCAGCAACAGTTTTCAGTGAGCACGACCGATATTGTTAATGACACTTTAATAAGACCTTTGAATTGCCTAGACGCTTAGAAGGTGCTTCAAAACTAGATATTTTGCAAAATCGTTTGCCGGAGTTATTGGAAGACGTGCCATTAATCGTTCGGCAAAATATGTGGTTACTGAACGGAGCCCCCGCTCACTTTTTTCGGAGAGTGCGCAACTTTCTAAACATTACTTTCCCTGGACCTCACCCCTTTAGACTTCTTTTTGTGGTCATATGTGAAAAGTGTTGTGTATTCCACTGAAGTTCGTGACATCGACCAACTGTGACATCGTATTGCCAAAGATTGTAATACGATGATTCGAGAGGACGTGGCAATGTTGCAACGCGTGCGAGCGAATTGGATACGTCGCGCTGAAGCTTGTGTGCAAGTAAATGGTGAGTACAAGGAACATCTTCTATGAAAATCAGCAGTACTCAAAAGGTGGCTCCTTGCATTGTTGAGGTAAGTCAGATTTTAAAATTACATTTTACTCAATACAAATCCGTGTATTTACACCATTTTGACATAACAGACATGTGGCAAAAATATTTGACAACACACCCCGTAAAGCTGATTATTTCTTTTTATTAGTAGTAAGTGTTTTATTATAATAATAGTTACTGGCCCAACAAATGTGTAAGGTAAGAATATCTCAAGANCCCCCGCTCACTTTTTTCGGAGAGTGCGCAACTTTCTAAACATTACTTTCCCTGGACCTCACCCCTTTAGACTTCTTTTTGTGGTCATATGTGAAAAGTGTTGTGTATTCCACTGAAGTTCGTGACATCGACCAACTGTGACATCGTATTGCCAAAGATTGTAATACGATGATTCGAGAGGACGTGGCAATGTTGCAACGCGTGCGAGCGAATTGGATACGTCGCGCTGAAGCTTGTGTGCAAGTAAATGGTGGGTACATGGAACATCTTCTATGAAAATCAGCAGTACTCAAAAGGTGGCTCCTTGCAATGTTGAGGTAAGTCAAATTTTAAAATTACATTTTACTCAATACAAATCCGTGTATTTACACCATTTTGACATAACAGACATGTGTCAAAAATATTTGACAACACACCCCATAAAGCTGATTATTTCTTTTTATTAGTAGTAAGTGTTTTATTATAATAATAGCTACTGGTCCAACAAATGTGTAAGGTAAGAATATCTCAAGAATTTTTCATATATGTAATATATACGATTTCTATTCTGTTTCAGTAGTAACTGTACCATTATTATTGCCATTTTAAACGAGACAAACGTATCTGAAGGCTCCGTCTTCCCATGATAATATCTTCCCGAATTCGGCGGAACTCCTGAATATTCATTGAAGTACAATTAAAATATTTTAATGAGCAAACGTCACGTGCTGGAGTACCTACAACAGTTCAGCGGATGGGTTTGTATAACTTTATAACTAAGTGCGTGTTATTGTATAATTATTCAAATTTAATTGTAATTCTTGTCGAGGGTTTTCTTAACCCCATCAGTCTGTCTGTTCTACGTTTGTCGTGCACGGAAGACACGGTTTGTGACGCCATAATGGCAGACGGACCGAGAACAAAAATGTGTAGTCAATTATTAATATGTACAGGGTGTCTTACAACAACGTGTCAAAAATGAGGAATCGTTTTTAAGCACGTTTCTACTCAACCATTTTCCAGTAAAGGGTGTTGAAGTTTCCAAAACAAAAAAAACAAATATATCTACAAATAAAAATATTTAAATTTCAAATTAATTTCACTTATTTCCCATTAAAAAAAATATTTTGAACGAAAATGACTTCTTGATTATTTTGCTTTTACCATTTTTGTATAAATTCGAAATCACATCCCTGTGTCTCTGTATACAGAGTGGCCAAATGAAAACGAAACAGAGCCATTTTCAGGAACTGCGTCAAGATTGTAGAAAAACGCTAAGGACCCGTCGATTTTAGATTAAAGGGGGACATTCTTTGCTGGTATTTTTGACTCCGCCACTTTCACCCCCCAAGCATCACCCCAAAATATTTAAATGGCATTGGGGGTTGAGTAATATTTCTTTTGAAAGCTCTTACAATTCTCTTTATAACAGACTTTTAACTTTATAATTCCGGCCAATATTTTGGAAAAAAATTTAAATTTTAAAATTTAAATTATGTTTAGTTGCTTACTTACTACTTAGTTGATTAAATCTTCAAACTGATGAACGCCCACTTCTATACAAGAATAAAGATTTTGTTCGAAACGTTCGCGCACATTCCGAAGCATTTCCGGAGTAATTCGACGGCATTCGTCGACTATTCTTTGACGCAAATCTTCCAGCGACGCCGGCTGTGTTTTATAAATTTTACTTTTTAGGTATCCCCACAAAAAGAAATCAAGGGGCGATAAATCCGGTGATCGTGGAGGCCACTCAATGCTGCCTCTTCTCCCAATCCAATTCCGTAGAAAACGTTGGTCCAAATACTGACGGACAATTAACGCATAATGCGGAGGAGCA
>NW_019416581.1:85859-96674 GCF_000390285.2 Anoplophora glabripennis | reverse complement strand
TTGATTTCTTTTTGTGGGGATACCTAAAAAGTAAAATTTATAAAACACAGCCAGCGTCGCTGGAAGATTTGCGTCAAAGAATTGTCGACGAATGCCGTCGAATCACTCCGGAAATGCTGCGGAATGTGCGCGAACGTTTCGAACAAAATCTTTATTCTTGTATGGAAGCGGGCGGTCATCAGTTTGAACATTTAATCAACTAAGTAGTAAGTAAGCAACTGAACATAATTTAAATTTTAAAATGTAAATTTTTTTCAAAGCATTGGGCGGAATTATAAAATTTAAAGTCTGTTGTAAAGAGAATTGTAAGACCTTACAAAAGAAATATTACTCAATTCCCAATGCCATTTAAATATTTTGGGGTGATGCTTGGGGGTGAAAGTGGCGGAGTCAAAAATACCAGCAAAGCCACCCTGTATAAAATTTCATTCCTATATTTTCATTTATTCAGAAAATGTTTAGAAATTCATATAACATTTTCTTTTTTTTAATTCGTATCGTTTACCTTAAACATTGGGTTTCAATGCAAATTTTAAATGAAAAAATTCTTAAGTTTTACTAGAAATATGCTCCTTCATTCTTTGACACACTACAGTGCAACACCCTATATAACAAATGACTTTCTGTATAATAATTCTTTCGTAATACGTACGTATTGCAATTTTGCAGATCTGCAGTAAATAGAATTTAGGTCATTTAATAAAAAATACGCTTAGTTACATTTCCCTGACGTTATACCTGTAAGTACAAAGCCATTATTGTGACTACAATACAAAGCGGTAGATTAGTCATGAAGATTGTGGTACAGCAGTTGTCGTATACTCGTAAGTACTCTTAATTTATTTTTTAAATGCTACACTGTCTCCCTAGTCTACTAAAGAGGTCTACTGCAAGACGAATATCTTTAAATGAAAATATTTCAATTCAGTAACTGTATATTTTTTATTTAATTCTTTTACTATACCTTTGAATATACAAGGTGATATAAAAAAGTCGAGTACAAATAGATGAGGTCAATATAATATGAGTTCTACATATAAATTTTTTTCATACGGGCCTTCGTTAAGGGTCCTCAAAGGTGAAAATTGAAAAGTTATTTTTATTTACAGTCTCTAAACTTTTAACTTCAGCATGATGCAAATTTGGTGCTTGATAACACAAGCGAACAGCTTGTTTTTGATGTTATAAATGAAACTTCTTTATGCCCAGAACGCCAGGGACGGACTATGCCCAATGGTTAACAACTCAGAATTTTTGCGTAGATGTCATTCGCAAGCTGTCTATATCAAAAATAAGTTCCCTGAAGAATTTGCCAAGATAGTACTCACTTGGTTCAACTCGGTAAAATTAACAGTTTAGGATATATTTGTGATTTTATGTCACAGTGCATATCGAGCAAATTAAATACCGGGACACCCTGTATAAACCACTATATTCGTAAATCCGTCCTTTTTAAGAAATTTCAATTAACTTGTGATATAGAAATATGAATAAGAACATAAATATAAGTTTATTATTTCCCTAAAATATATTGCTTCTTAAGAACACCTTATTTTTACTATATTTTGTTAGTTTTCTAAAAATGTAGGTTTATTTTGAATATTTACTTCATTTACTGTAAAAATGATATGGCCGTTGTATATCGCTAAAGGGCATAGCTCCTAAAAAAAAAATTACGGCCAGTCGGGTATTCTACATATACTAATTAAACTCATATTTTTTGCTAAATTTGTAGTCCATTCAAAAGTCATAATCTGCTGAGATATATGCCTGAGAAATACATGAAAAGAGTTTCGTAATACAACATTCAGAGTAGACCTTTTAATAGAGGGAAGTTGGTCTAATTCTAAATATTTGCTTCATTTTCAATTTAACAAACAAGTTGAAAGAAATTCGAAATACTTATTAATATATTTTTCCAGAAAAATCTCGAAATCTTGGTGTCACCAATGTTAATGATTCGTTTACAATGAACAGTAACAAACCGTTACGCCTGCTCTCGAGATAATGCGACTGCTGATTCTCTACTCACATATAATTTTTAATTAATTTAAAATGAACTATAACAACAAATAATTAACCATATTTTCATTATTTTCACACAGCATCACATGGTTTGTATTAAAAATTAGGAAGATGACATTTGTCATCAAGTAAAATGTAAAATTTTAATTTAGTTTACTTACTTACTTACTTACTTACTTACTTACTTACTTACTTACTTACTTACTTACTTACTTACTTACTTACTTACTTACTTACTTACTTACTTACTCACTCACTCACTCACTCACTCACTCACTCACTCACTCACTCACTCACTCACTCACTCACTCACTCACTCACTCACTCACCCACTCGCCCACTCACTCACCCACTCACCCACCCACTCACCCACGCACTTATTTATTTGCTTAAAAAAAATTAAAATAGGCACATTATTATTAAAAAAATTATGAGACAGATGTTGTTGATTTTGATGATTTAAATATGTGTTCAAAATTTTGGCACTTATTTCCGAGACATCATGTCTAATAACAATAGTTGAATGTCAAATTTTTCTAAGATAGATCGACAACTTTTTATTTTAGAATATAGTAATAATTTCTATAACGTAGAATTTCCGTATCAATTACGGTTTTTAAAAGTATCCGGTACGTAATTTCATAACATCCCAGTTTCAACACACGACTTCTACTATTTCCCTGTCTTATCTTATCTAGTATTATTCATTCTTACGCATCAATTTCCAACAATGAACCGCATCCACGCCCAAGTCTAAGAAAACTCCCGACCGTCGATGTTAAATTTCCTGCAAAGCCTGCATGAAACCGAATCGCTCGAAACTTTTCTAATTAACAAATGAATTTAGAACGGAAACGCCCGCCTGACTGACTTCCTACAATAGTCTGCGTAATAGCAACTATTCTCGTGTCTTATCCTCGACGGGGTGTAAAACATAAGACGGCTTGTAAATGAGCACATCTGCGAGAAACTAGCGGCTTGGCGGCTGACAGGAAGCCAGAAGGGTGTGAGTCGATTTACTTGGAGTCGCTCTACCGTGTGCGAGGCGGGGAAACAGCATTTTCCTCCAAAAAAGGATTTTTCTGCTGTAAGTAAAATACTAACCTTATTACCGCTGTACTTTGACTTACAACTTAAAACATTTTTACTTCCATTTACGATTAGAAAATTTTTCATTATTTTTTGTTAAATGTGGGCAAAGGAAACAATTAAGAATACAGTTTAGTTTGCAGTTTTCCATAGCAGTTGTTAACTGTTGAACAATTTCCAAGCTGGTTGATCGTCCTTGATATTGTGACGGTTCTTCTTTAGAAGATATTCTGAAACTGGAGTCATCTGGCTGTTGTTTATATTCCAATGCAAAGAAAAACGATGAGAATCTACTGATGGTACAGTTCCAGTTTACCAGCAAATTAGACGAGGATACCTAGGATCTAGTGCACAGACTGACTATAAAGAAAACGTTATACTTAGGAGAAGAAGCCACATACAATCAGAAGAAGAAAAGTTCAATACGGGCGAATTTAGTCTCGTGTAGCTTCTGTGTAACTAGATAACAACACCAATGTGCTTGACAAAGACTCAAACTTTGCCATAGCAGCCAAGACAAGAGGAAATCACCAGCGCTTTTAAGATCAGGTGCCGACGTTTCTCCCGAAAAAGTAGAGGAAGAAGTAAGAAATGAGACAGCACAGTATTATGAACTGCCAAACCTCCGAAACAGAATCTGTTCAGAGAAGAAGTTCACGTTATCAAAGAACTGAGGGGAAATTAAATTGCCATGCTTCCAGCCGACAAAGGAAATGCATCTGCCATTTTAGACAAAGTATATGCAAAGTGGAGAACGTACTACAAGACCCGATATATAAAAAGACCAAGAACAACTCAATCAAGAAAAATGAAAAAGAGGTAAACGTCTGATATTCGAGCATATAATATTCCCAAGAAACTGCATAATCATCTTGCATCGAGGATTTTCAGAACACTCCAACTTTATTGCCTTCCAAAGGTTAACAAGCCGAACATACTACTTCTCCCAATACACACACATTAAAGATCTAGTGGAAAGATAAGTCATTTAAAAAATGTTGGAGGTTTTATTGACAAGAGCAAGGAAATCCAACTAGATCCATATGATGTTATTACGTAACGTTGTTGTGCACAAAAGTACAAATTAAAGAAGCTTTATTAAACTTCATCGAAGGCAAGGATGAGAATTTAGTATTCCCGGAAGCAAGTTATAGTCGACACTTTTGTCAAGGAAGAAATGATACACGAATACAGTATATTGAACTAACCATCATATGAGTTCCTAAAGACAAGATGTAAAAAAAATATCTGACAAGACTTTCTGATAAGATAGGACAAACCTTAAGGAAACACAGTATTTACACCATCTTCACAAACTTAAGGAATATAGACACGGAATACATTGGAAATAATATATTGTAGAGCAAAATCAATTTTAAACTACGATTGAGCAATTTTTAGGCCCATTTTCACCATAAATATAGATTTTACAAGATACTGACCGATCGTGCATAAATTCTGACTACGGTATCGTTTTCGGCTCATCAAAATACGTCGGAAATGGTATGTCAAATCTGTAGGTTTGGACTTTCTTCAGTGCCTGATTTACTATTAATTGTAGCCTGAAGGGTTATTTCTTTATTTAACCATTTACCGTTAAGACCAGTATCATAACTATATTAACTTGCAAAAGAGTTTACCATTTACTTCTCGAAAGGAAGTTTAATTAATTTTTATCGTCTACACTTTAATTAATACGTGGGAACTTAGAAATGTTGTACGTTCAGAATGAATTCTAGACACTTATCGTAGGTAGCTCATGTAGAATGTAATCCAGTAGTTGGTTGTATTGTACACTTAAATTGGAAGAACAAGAAAACACCAAAACTTTCCAGGAAAGGTTTTAATAACAATAAAAAAGACACAAACAAAATGAAAAGACACAGCGGATTCGAACAAACATTATTGATTAATTTACACGCGACAATACAATCCGAGATTCAGGAAACCCAACGCGAATTCACAGCAAGATTTGGAAAGACTTTATCCGTTATTAAATTAACCCGAAAATCTAAAATTAAGAAAACTGCCCAGTGTGGAATCCAACGAAAAACTGCCTTTTTCGGAGATCTCTCCTGAATTCGACACCTTTCTTCGACACGTCCATTTCTTGGGTACAGAAGTTTCAGTTCTTATCTTATTGGCGGGATTCCTGAATATCGGGGGTTGGAATTGCTTAACTATACCATTTTAATACCTAACTGACTGAATTTACAATTGTGTAGATAATTTTGTGACTAAATTAAACTTACAAGTAACCCTACACCTTCTTCTTGTGACACCGTATAGCAACACGGGACAGATTAGTCAATCTCATTTAATCTATTCTTATAGCTTGGAAAATCCGCCTAAAAACCAGCTATTTGATCTATTATTATTTTCCTCACAAATTATTAAAATATCTTGGAATTCCTACGTCTTTTCGAATATATGTATTTCGCGCGTTATTAGAAATATCGATTTTTCCCTTCACCATGGGCTAAACCGGCGCAGTTAGTCGATACCAGATGCTCAACACATGGCCCCGACGATATAAGTCAACTCGTACAAAAACATTGCTAAATTTGATGAGGCCTTCTGCGAAGGATGGCTTTGCAAATTTATTACTCCCGGTGACAACAGGCACTAGTCTCTGGACGACTTTATGGTGACGCTAAACCTACTTGAAAACCTTTAACTTTTCAATAATTATTGTTGACTGAATTATTTTACTGCCTGAGTTGGCCCTTCCGTTCCGAGAACTAACAAATAAACTACCACGAGTCCCGGCATTTGTTACATAATTAAAATGGGAGCCAAACTTTGATTAAGAGTGTGTTTCATCGATACATTGGCATCAAAATGAATACGGAAGGCTACATTTTCGCAGTCGAGTTTTTTTTGTGTGCCGGTGTTTTCTATTAGTAGTTATTTACCAGATATTTCTGAAGTAAATCAATGCTGGTTGGGGAATGTAGTTATTTCCTGCAATATCAACAGTTAGTAATCTTTCTTTGCGGTTAGATATGTTTTGGTATCAAACAATACTATTTGACTTCATTAATAGGATTTTAAAAATACATTTTGAAATTTATTTCAATTAACTTAATACTTTGTAATACCTTCTTTGAAAATATTTGACGGAAGATCATTTTAGTAGATTTTCCGAACTAAAAGGTATACTGAGTTTAAAACAGTGTCATCCTGACGTCTCCCATTTGCTCGAACCCATTATCTGCGACTTTTTAAGCAATTCAACGACACATCGTTTCGCGCCGCGTTCCCAAACTTATTACTAATTCATACGTCAGCGTCGAAATCTCAAGAACTAATAGAAGCCGGATCCAGGCATCGGGAACGCAACTTAGAAATGGAATACATAATCCCGATACTTCCCGCTGGGAGTTTGACAATCTTAACGTGTCGCTGACACG
Organism: Anoplophora glabripennis; assembly: GCF_000390285.2. Taxonomy (NCBI): domain Eukaryota; kingdom Metazoa; phylum Arthropoda; class Insecta; order Coleoptera; family Cerambycidae; genus Anoplophora; species Anoplophora glabripennis. Next base: position 90,147 of record NW_019416581.1, on the reverse strand, counting down.
TAATGAAACTTGTGACGTGCGACATCGCGACTAAATAACGTTCATTTGGCAGAACGCCTCCCTCGGAGCGAGCCCGCTCGATTTGCATACGCACTGGATTCAACTGTATCTACCCAGAGCGCTCTCGGATTTATTTTACGCTCCCGTTGAGGAACAGATGTGACCCGGCTGTACAGTCGCCTAGGACGGGGCATTTTTCTTGACTTTATCGTCGGTTTATATTGAGATTTATTCAGTAGTAAAAAAACGTGGCACTCTCTAAGCTTTATTATAGTTGTAAGCAAATGCACATGATACCGAATGGGTTGAAAAAACGCTATAAATATGGTTTACGGGCGTATAAATTCTCATTAATGATGATATGTACAATTTACAGCTTCTGGTGCAGCTCACGACCAACGCTAATTCTTGTTTATTGAAAATTATGCTGTAGCACTTGAGGAATTGAGTTCACAGCATTATTACCCGATACTAAAATGAAGCTTTTGCGGATCTCAATTCCCATTTTTTTCGAATTTTTAATGTGTAATCTTGTCGGTGGAACATTTCAACACCCTGTATGGTGTTCTAATAAGAATTACCTTCTTTTCCATGAATATTTAAAATGCTAATTTAAAAATGATTTATTCTATACTTACTATTTCGAAACAGACTATAATTATTTTAATTTTGCAACTTGATGTGATAAAATGGTTATGTATTAATTCCAACAATTTTAATATATGTATTAGTAAATATATCTTCATATACTATACTGATAAGGAATTAGGAAGTTTACACTACTAAAGATTATCCCACATTCAACCACAAAAGATTACCTACTGAAATTCTTAGTTGCACTCAGATTACAAATAAATATTACTACAAAGTGCATAATTTTAAAAACTAGGTACTCGTATTCCTAGTGAATATTCGTTTTAATTAATCAACCAAATTTATGGTGACGATTGTTTGGCAGAGTTTGTTTCGCACAAATTGATTAACGACCAAAAATTGCTCAGTATTTAACATTCGAATGACATCATCAAGGAGGTCAAAAAGGACAAAAAGTTATTTTATAACATTATGATAAGTGACGAAACGTGGTGTTTTCAATATTATCCAGAAACCAAGAGCCAAAGTGCTGAATGGAAGGCGCTAGACGAGCCAAAATCCAAAAATCTCGTTTAGAGAAGTCAAAAGTGAAGAAAATGCTGATTTGCTTCTACGATTCCAAGGACATTGTCCACAAAGAGTTCGTTTCACCAGTTAATGTAAAATTCTCTCTTGACGTTTTGAACCGAAACGTTCGAGTCAAAAATCTCGCGCACGACGAGAGCGAGATTCACGCGCATGAGCGGGCTCGACGCTCCTTCTCCCGAGTGCAGGTCCTTTATTAAAGTTTACTTTTACTGCTGCTAGCGCGTTTATTACATGAACTATCAATTTAAAGCTTTCTGAAAATGAAAGTTTAACCATTTCTTTAATTGTGTCTAAATTCCCGGTCCGATACATCCAATAGTTACTTAACAATTAACGTTATAAAAGAAAGCTATCTTGGGAACAAAGAGGCCTAGGTGATTTCTCTTTTTTTTAATTACAGTAAAAATAAATTCTATTTAATGCAAAAAGAGCGAATTCCCGAGCAACTTTTGCCTGACCCTAGGACAATTTGTTTATAACGCTGTTTTGCACGTCCTACTTTGTTAGTTGTAAAGGGTAACTTGATTTCAATTTTTTTAAATTTTTCTTTTTTGATAAGTTTCTTTGGATCAATTAGAACTTATATCTACGATATTAACGTCTGAAATTAACGTTTACTATTTAAAAAATTAGTTGCAAACAAACGAAATAAATTAATTAACAAATACTTGGAGCAACAATTTCACGGTCAATCTAATCGGTCTTTGACACACATGTTGGTCTTTGGGTTGACCGTCTTTTTCATAAATTTTATCAACATCCATCGCTTTTGGATTTTGGAATTTTGGATAATTGATTTTTCCGCCTTCGACTTTTAGTTTACAGTTAACAAATTGGTGAAATATGACTTTAGGTACTTTAAATTGTAAGTAACTTAATTGTATAAATACTACTAATAATAATACTAATTTTCCGATAGGTCGTCTAGATTTTCATAATCAGTAAAAAAAAATTAAAAAATACTTAGTGGTATTATGCATTTGAAATGAAAATAATATATCAACGCAATTAATAATTAATTATTATTATTAGAAATATTTGAAAATGTTATAAATATTCTGTTAACATCAGTTGTTACAAACTTTTATGATGCATATTTACTGTCAAAGTAGAACGATTCATACACAAATTGAAATTATAATATCAAATTCAATTCTAAGAAACTTTGTTTTGTTAAAAACAAAGGCAGTTTATTCTTGAACGATTTTTATATTTACCGATTTTCTGATCACCTTGTACATGCCAACCGCATTTTAAAGGCAAGCAAAAATTTCAAGACTGCCTTTTTCTCGTAAAATAAAAATATTTGCCCTCCTTTCCACTGGACATACTGTATATCAGTTCCTCATATTTTACGATATTTTTAGCAATTTCTTTATTTTTTATGAAAATATTCTAAAGAGGCGTTGATATGGCAACGAAATAAAAGAAATGTTTGTAACTGTCAATAGTTTTCCCATCATTAACTTTGACTGTTGAAGTAGCGTTTTTCTGTGATTCAAATACTTATTCTTAATTAATTAATATTGTTTATATGGTTTTGTTGTTACTTGTTCGTAATGAATTTCTCAAGAGAAGAAGCCGATCCCATCTTGATGAAATATCCTAATAGATGCATTGGTCGAGGTGGGTCACTGTCATGGCCTCCTAGATCATGTGACCTTACACCACTTGACTTTTTCTTGTGGGCGTTTGTAAAAGACAGGGTATACAGGGTATCTCATCGCGATAGATATCTGGGAAACCGCTCAAGGAATTTTTTTGAAATTGTGGTGGTGTGATACGGACTGTGGGCCTACCAAGCTAAAATATTTCCAAGATCATCACACTTCCGGTTATACAGAATTTTTGACTACAACTGTATTTCTTTACTTGTTTATTTTTTTCCATCTGTAAAAAGAATTAAAAAATTGATGGAATTAACCCCCGTGCCAAAAGGATCAGTGAAGGATTATTTTCGCGAAAATTACTTCAATCTCACACTGAAAAAGTCGCTGATACTTCATATATTTCAGTAGGCTTCGGACAAAATTTTGGAGAATGAAAATAATACCGTTAAATGAAAATTACAAGATACCTATTATTGTATTATTGATACCTAGGTATAGAAATTGACAAGCATCTTAGATGGATTGTTCATGTAAATAGAGGAGTAAAAAGATTACGGTCCATACTTTTTATTTTTAAATTATTAAAGAGTTTATTGCATTTGAATGAGTTAAAAATAATATATCACTCCTTAGTTGAATCGCATATTCAGTATGGAATAGCAGGGTGGGGTGGAATTTATAACTGTCACATAAAACAATTAGAAATAATACAAAAACGTTTCATCAAAATTATTTACAACAAACCTAGAGTATACTCTACTGAGGAGTTATACAATGAATCTAACATATTTGATATTAAACAGTTATACTCTTGTAGGGTTTTGTGTCTCCAGCATAAAAATAAATATAATTTAACTTTCATAGGACATTTACATGATACGCAACATAGAGAAGCGAAGGAGATAAAAGTAGTTAAAGCAAAAAAACAATTGGCCAGAGGTCGTACTATTTTATTGCACCTCGTATATATTCAAATCTTCCTAGTTCTGTAAGAAACATTCGAAATAATAAATTATTTAAAAACAAAGTGAAAATATGGATTCAAAATATGTCTAGTACTGCTATTTATAATCTTATTGATTTAAAAAATTGTTAAGTAGGTAGCTAATAAAAAAAAAGTTTGCATGTGAATATATTTTATCCTTTATACTGCTTTCATTTTCAACTCATTTTTTTTTTTCTTCATTATGTAAATATAGATATACATTACTGTGTAAATACGGGTCAATACTAGCGGATATTCCCCAAAACAAGTCTTTGACTCCATGGGGTTTCAATTTGTTTCCGAAAGGGAAATTGTATTATGGCATGTTAGTTGTAAGTTACTCGTGAACTTATTTTATAATAATTATTTGTTTGTATACATTGTCATATTGATTGTAAATTGCAGAAAATGTTAACTTGAAGGAAATAAATTATTATTATTATTATTATTATTAGCATTATTATTATTATTATTATTATTATTATTATTATTAGTATTATTATTATTATTT
>NW_019416581.1:81443-84977 GCF_000390285.2 Anoplophora glabripennis | reverse complement strand
TAATTATTATTATTATTATTATTATTGGTGGAATAGTTCCACATCAGTTACTACATTAATTCTCGTGCTGTTGCTTGATTTCATTTTGTAGTATTTTGAAGTATTTTAAATTCGTATTGAGTGTGCAACCTTGATTATAAGCTGTTGCTTTATGCAGTTGTGTGTTTTTAACTGTCGTGCTTTTATTTTAATCGTACAATTCTATTTATCGTTGAAAATACCGTGTTTTATCAGCCTGTGTACAGTGTTTTTGCTATTGGGAGTAGAGCGCCTGTACCACCAAAGGTCGCTTGCGATTTGAATTTATATTGTACTCAACAATTATCTTTGTGATTTATTATGGCAGAGAACAATACAGTGAGTGCAGAATCTTCGAATAATTGCACCAGATGCAGAAATCCAGCTCGTTCTGGGATTAGGTGCATTCGTTGTGGAAGAACCTCACATAAAAGTTGTCTAAAAATGATGAAAAATGTTCAGTTTATGGACAACGACACTGTTATTTGCTGCTCTGATATACAGGATGGTTCATCTAATGTCCAAGATAAGAGTGCCACTTACAATGTAGTTAATTCTAATTTTGATAACTCTGAAAATGTGGATAAAATCAAAATTTCATATCTGGAGGAGATTATTCGACAAAAAGACTTAATTATTAGTAACCAAAATGTCGCAATAAAATCCTTGAAAGAACAAATTGTTCTATTGAATGAAGCTCGAGGAGCATCTAATATTCATCAACAATCATCGTCTCAAGTGTCTATAGTAAGTGATAGAACTGGGGTTAATAAAAAAAATAAACATAAAAAGGAGAGTCATGCAGCTGTTGTTCCTGCCAATCCGCTATCGGGTGCTGTTATTACTGAGAGTGCAGTATCTGGTGCACTTCACAGTGCTAAAGCGTTAAGTATCTGTGATAAAATTATCAATATTCAGAATGATTTGCCAATACAACATTCGATAACTCGTAAGGCTGCCAAGGATAGGAGTAGAAATATTTTGATTGGAAATCAAGAAAGTTCAGTCAATTGCCCATTTAAAGCTGCATCTAGGAATGCTGAATATCGCATAGCTGATTACCATCTAACGAACCTCGCTGTTGAGACTGATACAGCTGCACTTACTGCATATTTAAGAAATTTTGCTCCTAATGCATTCGTGGCTAAATTGAACAGTAAAAATCCAATCAAGTATTCGTCATTTAAGGTGTCAGTTCCAGAGGATGAAACGCAAAAGCTATTGGACAGCAGTATATGGCTCACTTCTTGTATGACGTCACTTCCATGCCGCCATGACACTTCTTGCATGCCAACACCCACGCATCTCTTGCACAACGACAATGCCCACAAGAAGCCGCTGAAGGAGCGATGGACACTGGCCATCGAGTTCGTGACGTCATTTAGTGTGGCGCAGAAAATGTGGCGCAGAACCGGCCTCATATATCTACTTCCATTAGAACTATAAAGAATATGCTTTGGCGTTCTTTTAGTTTAGCAGGAGAATATAAGTGGATTCATATTTTAGATAAAATTGTTGATAGATATAACAACACTGTCCATTCTACAATAAGGATGAAACCAATTACAGTTACATCAAGGAATGAGAAATCATTATTAAAGTCAACATATACTCATTTAAAAATTGCTGATAAAATAACAAAATTTTAAGTAGGCGACCATGTGATAATTAGCAAATATATAGAAGCTTTTAAGAAAGGTTACACACCAAATTGGTCTAGCGAAATATTTATCATTAGGAAAATAAAATTAACAAATCCCACAACATATTTATTGCAGGATGAGAGCGGTAAAGAAATAACAGGAGGCTTCTATGGAATTACAAAAAGTAACACATCCTGACGCCCATTTAGTTGAAAAGGTGTTACGAAAAAAGGGAAATAAAGTTTTTGTCAAATGGTTAGGTTACGATGGCAAACATAATTTCTGGATTGATAAAAATAATGTATTGTAATAAACAAGAACAAATAAATGATAAAACTTTCTGTATTTGATTTGAATTAAATCATCAGCCCTACTATTAATGATAGATCCATACATAAATAATACTTCTAGTTCTTCACGAACGGTCATCAACCTCTACCGCGCAGACGTCAGCCGATGTGACGTAGCCGGCTGAAAGCTATGCCGATCCTGCTCCAGTCGCCATCTTGAATTGTGGAGCAGAATCGGCACAGCTATTCTACTCCTGTTCATTGGTGCCGCGACAGGGTTGGGCAGAGGATTGTTTTCCACAGCAACAATTTCCTGGGCAGCTGGATGTACGTTGCTGATTCGTTACGGTGCTATGGTCCTGTATCTGAGGGTGATGCCATAGACTTCATCATGATCCTCAGCAGGCTGTGAACTAGTTGCACCAGATGCAGCCTGGTCATCTGGTGCATCCAAGGCTCTGGTTTTTTTATTTGGGACTTCTTTTACACGTCTATGGGGAGTCAGCCCGTTCGACGGCGAACTGGGACCGCGGGGTCGTCACATCCCGTCATCCAGTTTAGGATGTCCTTGCAGTTAAGTAGGACCCGTGGGGGCGTCACTCCCCAAGAAGTAAGACAAGTCTTACTTCCCCTTGCGGGGTTATTATTATTATTATTATTATTATTATTATTATTATTATTATTATTACTATTACTATTACTATTACTATTATTATTATTATTATTATTATTATTATTATTTTCATTATTTTTATTATTATTATTACTATTATTACTACTATTACTATACTATTACTACTACTAAAGGTTGGTTTTTAAGCTAATAAATTATAATTAAATATGTCAAAAGCGCAGCATATATCTTTTGCGTCTGATAAAAAACGCGTTAAATGTGAACCTGTCAAATTATTAGGTATTACTTTGGATGCGGGCTTAAATTGGTCTGCTCATGTCAGTGTTTTGTGTTCAAGGCTTGCTACTCAAATCATCTCATTTGCAATGAGACAGCTACGGCCTGGTGTGGATAATACGGTTATGATATTAGTTTATTTCTCCTTATTTCATAGTCATCTTAGTTACGGTATCAACTCCAGTTGTGCTCATAAACTATTTATCCTACAGAAGGCTGTTGTTCGCCTAGTAGCGGCTGTACCTAATTATTCCCATAGAAGAGACTGCTTCAGGAAGTACAAGATATTACCTCTACCATGCCTATATTTACTTGAGTCGCTTTATTTAGTACATAAAAAATTACCAAACTTGCCAACACATTCCAGCATTCACAAATATAGCACTAGGCATGGTGGGGACCTTATAGTTCCTATCTCTCGAATAAATATGACAAAAAATAACAAACTGGAGATAGGATTGTATAACAAATTTGCAAAATTTTTTGTGCACGAGAATGTTAAACTGATGTCCATTAAGTCTTTTTACACATTTACTAAAAATTTTCTGTTGACAAACTGTTATTTCAGTACTAATGAATTTATTTCTGTTGTTTGTTCTGGTGTGACTTGAAATGTACTTATTGTATGTATAAAAGTCAATAAAGTCTATTCTATTCTATTCTATTCTATTAT
>NW_019416581.1:73394-79925 GCF_000390285.2 Anoplophora glabripennis | reverse complement strand
ATATATTATATGTGTATATACCTATATATATTTTTTTATTCAACTACTCTCTTGGAGATCAGATACCATTTCCACACCATCAATGAGATAGATATCACGGCGCGTTTTTTTTAAAGTGGTTTCTCCTGTAGACCTAATCCACTAGCTGAAACAAGAATAAGTTATCTTTTTTTATTTTATATGTGTTGAGATGAAAATGTGACTACCGCTTTCTTTAATCGGCTCGAATACGTTTCGTCATCAATTGCGTTTATTTTGAATATTTCCCAATATTTGAGAACTTCTCTATGGACCGATTCTCCAGCCTATTCAGACCACAATCCTAAACAATCGCAATTCAAATGTATAAGGAAGGCCCTGTTTTAAATGATCGAGGATCACATGTATTTTTAAAGATTGAAAGATTGAGAAACTCCGGTACTTTGAAAAGCTTTGCGAAATTCAGTCACCTTTTCGTCTACATCATTAAGGTCTACTTGTTTTGTAGAAAAATAAGATCTTATTTTTCTACAAAACAACAAGTTCAGTCACCTTTTCGTCTATATCATTACGGTCCATTTTTCCAGTTATATTCAAATATGGCGCGCAGCGTTTAGCGCTTTATAAACTCACAAGTGGTAGCACTGACGCACATATACCGGGACGTCAGCTGATTTAAAACTGACAGTTTGCAGATGTTTTGCGGATTGCAGTGCAGTGCAGTTGTCACGCAAGTCGACGAGAGTTCGTGCCGCCGCTACAATAATATCGTTGTACGATCGGCTGTACAATGCGTTTATTAAATGTCACAAGGATTCCTTGTCAATGCAGGCAATACAAAAAAGACAAATGAATTTTGGCTGCCTTTAAGGGATGAATACAAAAAGAATCCAAAAGAGCTGGAGGGTCTTACACTGTTAAAAATCGAGAAACTTTGTCAGATTGGGACTAAGAAAAACGCTCGTCTCCTCAATTTCTTCTGAGGAAACTCCTGATGCTACCGCCCCCGTGATCTACGATATGTCCGAGTGGATTGATGCTGGGAACGTGTTCGTTGAAGATCAATGATGAAAAATAAATGTGAATAAAAGAAAAAGATATTTGTTTTTGTAAATTATGTTCCTGTTACAATATGTTTTTACATAAGCTTTTTATTTTAATTATTTTTTTTAACTTTCTGTTTGCAAAAAATGATTTAAAACCATATTTATGAATTACTACGTGAAAACTAGAGGGGGAGGAGGGGGTCTTGGCATATACCACTGGTGGTCACCGAGGGGGGGAGGGGGGTAAAAAATTGTAAAAAATGGATCACGTAGTATGGGTACGATCCCTTAAAGGCATGGGACAAATTTACTTTTACCAATTCAAAAATCTTCTTTAACCTGGATAAACGGTTAACATGGTTCTCCACATCAGTTTCGTTCAGATCTTCTTCCGGGAGAGTTTCCTGGTTGCGGTACAATGCCTTCGGTACTTCCAATTCTATGCCGAAGTTCAGGAAGGAGGGTGTGAATCCAGTAGATTCATGCAGGGCACTGTTCGCAAACTTGAAATAAGACATTTGTTGGTCGCAGTGGTGGTGAGCCTTTTCGCAGAATTGTGCTATCATGGTTTTCATAGTTCGGTTTGTTATTTCGACAGGATTTGCTTGTGGAGTGTACGGTGGTGTGAAACGGTGCTGTATATTCACTATTCAAGTTTTGTAATAATGAACGGAATAAACGGCTATCATACTGAGTTCCATTATCGCTAATAGTTTCCTTTGGGTGACAAATGATATCCTCGTAGAGGTATTGCGTGGCGTTACGAGCGATGGCACTCCGGTGAGGTCGGAACTCAACCCATTTAGTAAACCGATCTTGAAATACAATTAAAAATCGGTTGCTCTTACCGGATCTCGGTAGTGGTCCAATTAAGTCGGTGCTAATAGTTTCCCAGGGTTGTCGGACTATAGACAGTTGCATCCTCCGTGGTGTTTGCTGCTGCGCTGACATTGTAGAGAACTTTTCACATAACTCATGACTTCCCGGAACATGCCAGGCTAATAATATCGTAGGGAAATTTGGGCAATAGTTTTAGTAATTCCCATGTGTTCGGCGGTTAGGACATCATGGTTTTCCTTCATCACCTTCGGTCTCAGCGCCTTCGGTAACGTAATTTCCACGGGTCGCTGAGTTCAGGTTCAGTCAGATCTCTAGAATCCCATATGTGTCGGTATAGCCGGCCATTACGAATAAAGTAATCCGAAAATGTCTCGGGATTCTTTTCCACTTCTTCCTGCTTATGCCGGTACCAAGAACACTCTAGTGCTCCCTCTAGAGCACAGAGTTCGACGGCATCCTCGGTGGAAGAATCGGCTAGGGGTTGACAAGATAATGCATCAGCTACTCGGTTTAAAGTTCCTCTCCGGTACTGGATGTCGAAGTCATATTGTTGTAAAAATATGCTCCATCTTGCTAAACGGCCAGTCGGATTTTTAACGGAGTGAAGCCAACGGAGAGACTGGTGGTCGGTGATAACGGCAAAATGGTATCCTTCCAGATATAGCCTTATTTTCTCAATTCCCCACACGATGGCTAAACATTCCTTTTCGGTGGTGGAATAATTTTTCTCGGCAGAGTTGAGGGTGCGGCTAGCATATGCCACGACGTATTCCGTTCCCTCAACATTTTGAGTCAGTGCCACCCTTAAGTCAATATTGGAAGCATGAACGGTATGTCAAAGTTGGGGCAGGTTAGTATCGGTGCTTCGGTGAGACATTTCTTTAAACGCTGTAAAAGCTTTCTCCTCTTCGGTAGTCCATTTCCAACGGTGATTTTTCTTTAGTAGTCTTGTCAACGGTGCAACTACTTCTGAAAATGACGGTACAAACCTACGATACCAGGAGGCTGTACCTAGAAAGCGTCGGACCTCTCGGATATTTTTCGGAGTTGGAAATTTCTGGATTGCTTCCACTTTCCCTGGATCGGTACAAATGGCCTAAATATTTTAACGATTTTCGACCAAACTGACACTTGTCAGGATTTAATTTCAGGTTGGCCATACGTAGCCGGCGGAAAACTTCGTTAAGATTTTCCAGATGGTCCTCAAATGTTTCCCCCAAAACAATTATATCATCTAAATACGCAAATGACGCGGTTTTAATTAAGGGTTGATGATCCGGTCTAATAAGCGCTGAAACGTAGCGGGTGCAGTGTGTGGTCCAAACGGCATTACTCTAAATTGAAACAGTCCCCGTCCGGGGACAGTGAATGCGGTGATAGGTTTACTTTCCGGTGACAGTATCCGTGCTTTAAATCAATACTAGAGATATACGGGGCTCGGCGTAGTTTGTTCAGGATGACATTTATATAGGGCAGCAAATATGCATCTTTCTCGGTGACATCACTTACCGTCCTAAAGTCGATGCAAAATCTTCGATTTCCATCCTTCTTCCGGATTATCATACTGGTGAACTCCAAGGGCTAAATGACGGTTCTATTATCCCTTGTTCCAACATGTTGTCCATTTCTTGGTTAATTATGACCTGCATTCGGAGATTCTGAGGTAGATTGGTAGCACCTTTTATCTTGGAAAAACTGGGTAACTCCTCATCCAGGAATTGTTCTAGTCGGGTTTCTTCATCCTCGGAAAGTGCAAGGAGAGTTCTCCCATATGAGTGCACGGTGTTGTCGGCGATGACCTACGAACTTTTTTAATATTTAAAGAAATAGTATTACTTAGTAAATCCATTCTAACGATGTTAAATCAGGTAAGTGATGTATTAACTGGGAAACCGTGGTTGATATCACTTGGAGTTTTTACTAAATGAAACACAAATAACAAATATTTGTATGTATCAATGACTTTCTATTTAAATTATGCTAAATAAAATTTTACAGCATGGTTGAAAAATGAAAAATATCGATATCTTCAAAACAGGATTTTAAACCAAGCATTTTTTTAATGTATAATCAATATCAAATACGATGGCGTTGGCCGATTTTATCGTCATTTTCAAGCAACCTATCGTTGCTTCAAGCCTGGTGTGAACATGGACTCAAAATCACAATATAAAATGAAAGGTACCTTTTCCTTGTATCTGTGGTTTTTGAAAGATAGAGATTTCTCCTCCGGAAAGGTAATCTTACATTTATTAATTTTAGAGCAATCTTCAGTGTGACTATCTAATGCAGTTTCAGTACTAAAATAATTTAAGCAAATATCGCAAATGTATTTAGCATTCTTGTGTTTATTTAATTGAGAAGAATCTAACCGCGATAAATTTTTAATCAAACAAAAATGATACTTAATTTCTACGTCTTCGCTGCTACTTTCCTCCTTACGTTCGTCGAAATAAACATTTTGAATAATTAAAAGATTAGCATGTCTTTCGAGTTTATTGTTGGTTAAACGAGCAGGTTCAACGTTATATTTATTTTTACCACATAATTTTAATTGATAAACATTAACAGAGATGTCGTTGTTTTTTTCAAATTGCCGAAATTTGCATTGGAAAATCGATACCGTTCAAATTTAATACCTGCGAATAGTGCGGGTATGATGATGTTCTATCTGGGTGTTTTAGTCTATCAACTGGATAAAGTGCCGAAACAATAGACCAAGCGAAGCAGGCGTCATCACCATAATTTTTAACATTAACACAAGCATGTTTCTTTACAATTACCTCGGGGAGTTTGATAAAAGACGAGACCCCGTGACCCATTTCAAATTTGTTAATGTTTATTTCTAAACTAATAATTTTGTTTAAGGCCCAACCACTATCTTTTTCCTGGAACTCTTCCAATTTGTTGTTAATCTTATCAGCTACATGCTCCTGAAACCAGACATTAAGATCTGTTCCTGCATCAACGACTACATTTTTTGTATTGAAATATTTAAATTCTGAAATTGTTTCGTTTGAATTAAGTTTGGCTTTAATAAATTCTCCACAGAAAGTAGCGTTAACCTTTAGGGTTGGATGAGTCTTCAGAATTCACGATATTCTGTTCTTAAACAAGAAAAACGCGTCATTTAAGAAAGCTTTAATGTCTTTATGTTTTAAATTTACAATCAAACCAGATCGTATGCGACTTGAAAATGCAGAATTTACATCCTCCCAGCGTACTCGACGACTACGCTTATCTCTAAGCCCCGCCCCTTCATGTTCCGAATTTGATTTTAATAAAATTTTGATTCGTTTTAAGTGACCGATATTAGTTTCCAGTTTACGCTTAGTTCCAACTGAATCAAAACTTTTGCTGGCTCTAAGAAGTAGCCGTATTTGACGGTTTATTTACTTTATAAAATTTTGAATACCGTGTGTACCACCTTCACGTACAAGTTCTAAAACCTGCGTTAGTTTGACAACAAAATTATCGGCTTCCTGAACAAGAGGCTCCATAATTTTCAATTAAATATAAAATAAAAAGATTGCAACTAATGTAAAACGCTTTCTATTAGAAACACGACACATCAAATAAAAAATATTGGAGGCACTTACAGTTTTTTAATTCTTCCATGCAGGTCCTGGTTGTTGATGTTCTTGTGGCAGCTCCACAACCTCAAAGTTTATAGCCGGGTGTGGCTGATTGCACTACACTAGACCCTTAAACACTAATCCGTACTTCTTAGGCACAAAATGTTCCAAATTTGCTTCGATTGCCGGCAAAGACCTCCTTGGTAAAAACACTGCGTTCTCACCCAAGTCGACAAGAACCGTCTTCCCAAACCGGGTGCTAACTGTTTTTATCCCACAAATCGGTATGGGCTGGTCCACAGGAAGATCCTGTAGATTAATTACTGGAAACCTCATTAATTTGACTTAGATTCATACTACAACAATAAAAAAATCAAGTGTAAAAGAGCGAAAAAATAAATAAATAAAAAAATAAAGGATGTGTTTAGTAAATAATTGACTATTTCAAAAACAAATAACTTACTTGTATTTTGTAAAGGGACACTAGTGATAATAACTTTAACAAGCTGTTGCTGTAGACGGTGTAAGGACACAAACGCACATAAACTACTGAAGAACTAGCCGGAGACTAATTGCTTCTGCAAGCTATCGATGTAGACTGGTAAATGATAACTTTATTTCACTGTGTATATATATCATCAGTTTGACCGTGACTCTTATTACATCCGGCCGACGTTCGTTATTCTTATCGCATGCTGTCTAGACGCTACGTGGTCACAATTTTTGCTAACATTACAATTATAAAGGAAATAATATATCAGGTTACAGTTTATACTTAAAAGCAAGTCTGAACCTGTAGGAAACAGGTCTGAACCAGTAGAGGACAAGTCTTAAATTGAGGTGACCTTGACTCTAGGTGACCTTGACCTCAGACGATCAGAGGTCATGACCTTGACATGACCTTGGTGTGACCTTGACCCTAGATGCCCAGGGGCCGATGACCTTGACTTGACCTTGTCCCCAGACGACCTGGGGTCATGACCTTGACTTGGCCTTGACCCCAGACGATCAGAGGTCGATGACCTTGACTTGACCTTGACGTGACCTTGTCCCCAGACGACCAGAGATCGATGACCTTGACATGACCTTGA